>NC_050175.1:37028391-37113391 GCF_008315115.2 Sander lucioperca
ATTGAAAAAAGTGACAATATTTTATTTTTAAGGGTCAAAAGCATAAAAAAGGTGTTTTCAGTGATATAACGTTTTATGATTACCTTTGTTTGGACACTTTTGTGCACCGAGATAGTGCCGTTAAAGAAAACACAGGAATGATCAGAGAGAGCAACGTCAGTCACCACAACCTTGGAAATGTTCAGACCTTTAGAGATAATCAGGTCCAGAGTGTCCTTTATTGCGCGTGGACTCCGTCACATGCTGATTCAGTCCATAGTTATCAAAGACACAGCACAGTTCTTTGGTCCCTCTATCCTGGGAGTTGTCTACATGAATGTTGAAATCACCAGCAATAACTACTCAGTCAAGTTAATACAGATTATAGACAGCAGTTCAGTAAAGTCATCGAAGAAAATAATACAGAATTGATTATAAAATTTTAGTTTTAACTTTTAGAGCACTACATGGACAGACGCCGAAATATATCGCTGACTTGTTGACCCCTTACTCTTCTTTCCGCACGCTTCGTTCCTCAGGTCAAAATATCCTGATGGTCCCAAAAACCCGCCTTAAAACTCAGGGAGACCGCTCCTTTCAGGCAGTTGCTCCCAAATTGGGGAACGCCCTGCCCCTGTCGCTGCGTGTGGCCGATTCTATCGTTTCTTTTACAAAACAGCTGAAGACCCTCCTATTCAGACAAGCTTTCACTTGACTGAACTATCATTGTTTTTATGTTTGTATGATTGTAAATTCTTAAACTTGCTGCATGTAAAGCACTTTGTGACTCTGTCTGTGATAGGTGCTATATAAATAAAGTTTACTTACTTACTTACTTACTTACATAAGAGGGTTGCACAATATTTAGGTGGCCACAAATGCTCTGACTACCACTAAACATAAGACAGCGACAATGGCGACGAGCTAGGGAAAATTCAAAGGTAGCATTCTCGAACTGGAAGTACCGGCACTACTTCTCGCTCTTTGAAAGGCAAGAATGTTTATGTAACATGCACGCTATGCCCAGGAAAAAAGACTTTATCCACGTCTGCCTCAAGCAACTCGAATCTTATGAAGCGCCTCACATCAACACATGCTAACACGACACGTGTTGCTGCTGCTAGATGTTATATAACGTAATAGTGTTATAGAACATAAAAAATAACGTCACAGTTACTTTGCTGAGTAACTAATTACTTAATTTGTAACTGTAACTAATTACTTTTTTAAAGTAAGATGACCAACACTGGATATAGTCTCCTATAAATGAGATTTACTGACCATGAATTCCAAAAATACGTGTAAAACTATTGGTAATAAGTTGGTGTTAGTGAAAAATAGCATTGAAAACGTGGAACAACAGTAACAAAAACATTGAAAAAAGTGACGAAAAAAAGTGACAAAAATGTCAGAAAATGTGTCAAATATATCAACCAAAAAAGGTCAAATAAAGTGTTAATTTTGACCCAGAAGGACAACGATGGTCGAGCAGAAGACAACACAATGGTTAATAACTGAAGCTGTAAGGTGAATGTCATTGCTTCAGAAATGTAGAAGTATAAAGTGGCATAGGATGGAATAATGGAAGTACCAGTAAAACCTGTTTTGTTTGTTCTAGCTCTGCTGTCAACCTGCTCATGACAGATGTTGGGAAACTGCCAGAGAAAATGAGATGGTCTAGTTCCTGTCGCAACGGTTTCGTCCTCATCCTGGTGCTGGCAGCGGTTTTCTTTTTCTACAACACAAACAAAGAGCAAATGCCGTCCGACTTGAACCCAAAAAAATGGTTGCATCGATTGATAAGCCAGAGACAAAATGGAACTCCCTACAGAGCTGGTGTTACCACGAGCTTACCTGCATCTAAACCAACTATGACTGCATTTCCTCAAACTGAGATCATCACATCGTCAGTGGCGACATACGCGACTCGAAGGACTACAATTGCTTCATTGGTGACTCAGCAGATGGACCAACCAAAAACTGAGCCGCCAACACCTGTTCCTTATAAATCTTTGGGCCCGTACTTAGTGGAATACCCCTATGAGTACCACTTTATCATAAACGAGCCGAAGAAATGCGAGCAGGAGAAGCCTTTTGTGGTCCTCATGGTTCCAGTGGCGCCCTCCAACAGGGCTCACCGTGATGTCATCCGGAGCACCTGGGGAGGCGAGAGTCTGGTTCTCGACAAAGTGGTGAAGCTGTTCTTCCTGATGGGGAAGAAATCCGGAGACGGAGCAGCGCAGCTCCAGGAGCAGCTGCTGCAGGAGAGTGCCGAGCACCGAGACATTATCCAGAGCGACTTCCTGGACTGCTATAAGAACCTGACCATCAAGACCATGGTGATGCTGGAGTGGCTGGACGTCTACTGCTCCGCCGGCACCCTGTACGCCATGAAGATCGACTCGGACATGTTTCTGAATGTGCCCAATCTCGTCAGCATGCTGTTAAACGCTCCGAAGACAAACTACATGACGGGACTCGTAGCGAGAGGAGCTGCGGTCCTGCGAGATCCAAACTCAAAGTGGTTTGTACCTGTGGAGCTTTTTCCTAAGCCGCAGTACCCGCGTTACGCTCTGGGTCTGGGCTACGTTTTGTCTCTCGACCTCCCTAAAAAGCTCATTGCGGCTTCCAGAAACGTTACTGCTCTTTACATTGAGGATGTGTATTTGGGGTTGTGTATGGAGCACTTGGGCATCCCTCCCACCGACCCCCCAAACTGGGGATATTTTCAAGTGATTCCTGTGGGGTATAGTCGCTGCGCTTACTCCAGACTCATTGCCACCACTACAAATCAAAACACTGATCGTGTGAGCGATTGGAAAGACTTTAAAAAACCGGGTAAATACTGCTGATTAGAGCTGCAATTATTATTCGAATTGTTGTCAACTATTAAATGTATTAATAATGTTGAGTCTTTTTTTTAAATTATTTTAATGGAGAGAAAAAAAGAAACTCTGATTCCAGCTTCTTAAATGTGAATATTGTTCTAGTTTCTTCTCTCCTCTGTGACAGTAAACTGAATATCTTTGAGTTGTGGACAAAACAAGACATTTGAAGACGTCATCTTGGGCACCATTTTCTGACATTTTATAGACCAAACAACTAATCGATTAATCGAGAAAATAATCAACGGATTAATCAACAATGAAAACTATTGTTAGTTGCATGTATCCATTACCCTGGAAATCCAGAGTTCTCGCGAGAGCACAATTTTAATTTCCAGGATCCGTATCCACGATGTTCCACCTCTGGGATTGCTCCAGTGCTGCAGGAAATTTCGCTGGATACAATATGTCCTCTTTCTTTGAGTTGGCGTTCTAACCTCCGGTGGATTTCTGAGGACTATGGTTAACTGCTCCTCAGATCTCTGCAGGGTAAATCCAGACAGCTAGCTAGACTATCTGTCCAATCTGAGTTTTCTGTTGCACGACTAAAACTACTTTTGAACGTACACATGTTCCACCAATACAAGTTCCTTCCCGAGGCTATTTTGCAGAGGCGCCGTGGCTCCGTCCGGCGCTTAGCACCGCCCAAGATGATTGTGATTGGTTTAATGAAATGCCAATAAACCAGAGAAAGCTTTTCTCCCATCCCGGAATGCAAATGTGGACTAGCCAGACCCTCCTCCGCAGCGCTGTGGAGGAAGGTCTGGCAAAGCGAGACTAGTTGCAGCCCTACTGCTAATCTGTAACAACGACAGCTAAAGAAGGACTTCATACATGTATGTTAAGAAACAGGTCTGACTTTTCTCAGCTCCGACCAAAGTTATGTGGTTTACGTCTTGATTTTATAGCAGTCTGTTGATTACATACACTGACCGGCCAATTTATATTCAGTTTACTGTCACGGTGGAGTGAAAAAACAAGGAAATATTCACATTTAAGAAGCTGGAATCAGAGACGTCTTTTTTCCATAAACTCAAAGTGATTAATCGACTCTCTGAATATTTGACGATTCATTTACAACTAATCGATTAATCGCTGCAGCTCTAAATGCATCCAAATATAGCTGCCCTGCTATGATGTCCTCTGTCTCTACAGTCAGTTAAAGGTGCTCTAAGTGATGTTGGGTGACGGCACTTCTTGGCACTTGGTTGTTGCTAGCTCGCCCCCCCCTCCTCCTCATCCCGTCCCCTCCCCCTCCCTTCCCCCACCCCCAAATCCTTCTTGTCGGTTATTAGCTGGAACGCTGGAAGACTGTTTGTTATGTTTGGTGGTGCAGGTTGACCAGTTTGTTTTTGTTGGTGTTTGTGGAGCCTGGGCTGTCTACAGAGACCGAATTTTTTTTACAGTGTGTTCAGGGGACAGGCAGCTAGCAGATAGTGAGGAGATGTTTGCTGTATGTGACAAAAAATGGTGTAGCCTAAAAAACATGTGACATCGCTTAGAGCACCTTTAATTAAATTGTGTTTTAATTCAGAGGTGTTTCTAATATTCTGCTCTCCTCGTGGATGTAAATAGGCAGGACAAAATACTAGAAACACCTGTCACTATAACAGTCCAACACCACCTTTTACTTTCACCTCAAAAGTAAAGTTGGAGGCACATTCACACATTTATAATAACATAAATTATAAAACACAGCAGCTAAAGATTGCATTTTTTTTAATCCAATGTTTTAAAAATACTGAAAACATGGAGAAAATAGAGTAAAACGTGCGTTGTATGCTGTATGTTTTATATAAAGTGATATAATATATATACAGTATATATATATATTGAGTTAATCTCCTAGTTTAAGAGAGAAAGGGAGGCACTTATAGTTTCTTAACCGTCGGGTAGAAACTCTACACTTTTCTCTGTTCTCCAGTTACTGCGCAGCCGTCTCCATCCTCGACTGCAGGGCTGTTGAACGCAGCTTACGGATATGAAGGAAATGTTTGAAATGTCTTCTATTTACATAGCCTATCCTGTTCTTTAGAGGTTGTAGAGTAAAATGAGTAATCATAGTAAATATTTGAAAAGGGGATTGAAGCAGTTTGTTTATTAATAGAAAGAAAACCTCAAGTGTGTCACCACAAAAATGTTGCGGCCTTAAAGAATTACTTTAAGTGCAATGACCTTAAACTGTGGCATTTGTGTATCCCAGGTGGTTTTCTGAAGCATGAGGAAAAAGAAAATGACTCAAAAACAGTTTCTTTCTTCTGCACAAGACGTGTTGAGACACGTCACAAACTCAGGAACAGTGCTGAGGTATGAGGATGTGTTGGCTATCTGACTGGAGCCTTATCTCTGTTTAGTTCAGAAACAAGTTACTGCTTTTTAACTTGGAACAACAGTGGGGATAAGTTGGGCTGCTGCAGACATCCATTATTATTTTAAATTTTAAATTTATTTTATTCTAGTTTTGACTTTTTTTTATTTCAGTTTTGTTGTTCAGAAAGGTTTAGTTTGAGTTTGTATATGTTGTTTTGTCAGGGCCATGTGTAATGTCTCAAAGTTATGTACCTACAAATTCAGATCCAAAAATTCTTTTTTTAAATTGATTCGGTTTCTTAAATTCGATTAGTGAAATTCAGATCCAAAAAATTCAAGTTGAAATAATTCACATAGTAACATCCGGTCTATCCAGGACAGGACCAACTGAATTTTAATGATTTTTTTT
The DNA here is from genome assembly GCF_008315115.2 of Sander lucioperca. Classification (NCBI taxonomy): domain Eukaryota; kingdom Metazoa; phylum Chordata; class Actinopteri; order Perciformes; family Percidae; genus Sander; species Sander lucioperca. The sequence goes on from NC_050175.1 coordinate 37,033,975, forward strand.
CAAACTTTTTTAGATGTGAATTCGACCAATCAAATTTGAGCAGCCTGAATCTTAATAAAATAAAATATTAAAATTCAGCTTTTGAAATTGCAAATCAAGACGTTTCATATTGTAATTTAAAAAAAGGTAAATTTAGAACAAATACATTCAGATACATGGTTTTCAAAGTAACATATTTTAATATTAAGTATTCAGTGGCTGTTGTCTCTTATTTGCTTCCATATGCATTGACTGCTGCTGTATAAGAGCGGAGGGAAACATACAAATTGGTGAGCACAAATTATTATATGATATTGTACGAATCCGTTCATGACAATGCGTTGATTTAAGTACTTGTCCATAGTTTGTATTGTGACGGAGTGAGAAAGAAAAACATGTGACATGTGACAGTCAGCACTAGAGACTTTCTGTTGTTGCTTGTACTGTTTGTGCAGAAACATGTGGATGGTTGAATCTGACAAAACAGCTGGTTCTGTTCTGCTTTTTGCTAAAATCTGCCTGAATTTCAGTTTTCTATATAAATGTATTCCAGATAATGTGCTATAAAAAGTCATTTAATTTGTACAAGGTTGTAAAAAGGGAGATCTCCGTGTCTTTTTTTAAAATTAATTTATAAAGCAGGTCCAGGTGCTGTAGAAATACTGTGATCAAGTATCAAAACACTCGCACACGTGCGCCCGGATAGCTCAGTTGGTAGAGCGGGCTCCCATATATAGAGGTTTACTCCTTGACGCAGCGGGCCAGGGTTCAATTCTGACCTGCGCCCCTTTGCTGCAGGTCATTCCCCCTCTCTCTCTCTCTCTACCCTTTCATGTCTCCAGCTGTCCTGTCAAATAAAGGCCTAAAAATGCCCAAAAAATAATCTTAAAAAAAAACACTCGCACAGTCGTATTCAGGAACTGTGCCTTTAACCCTTGTGTTGTCTTTCCCTCGACCATGAAAAGAAACACTTTTGATGTCCATATCTGGATGTTTTGTTGAAAAAAACTCTGATTGATTGATTGATTTGCCGCTCATTAAGTCAGCACAAGAAGCTAACTGGAGATTTGAAATTATGACTACGTCTACGTTTCCAACTGAGCCGCCCCACTGTAACTGTAGTTTAAAAAAACGTCTTTAAAATACATTACAAAATAATTCCCAGTGGCTTAGGCCTGGGGAGCGGGGGGTGGAACTAGGGAGGAAACACTGTATATATAGTTAGAAAGTGCCGTTACAGTCACTCCCCAGCTGCATTGACGGTGCAGAGACTCCAAGAGTGCAGATGTGGAAGACCCAGAAACACTGACCAATCAGAGCAGACTGGGCTTCTTCAGGAGGGGGCTTAAAGAGACAGGCACTAAAACTCTAAAAATTTCAGACAGACGGTGAACACAAGTATGTATGAGAAAAGCAATTAGTTTTTTAGAACGTGTGTAAGCATGTTCTGGTTGAAACCCAAAATACAAGTATGAACCTGAAAATGAGCATGATTTGGGACCTTTAACTGATGTTACCGTAAAGTTATATTGATTATTATTATTTCTTAACGGTTGAATTCATGGATTAAATCATCATGGCTTGTGCATCAGTTATGCATTATAGTCCAGGCAAAGTAACGTTTTATGACTAATTGCAACAATACACCCCAACAGAGCTATTTTTTTCCTTTACTCCTATCGAAATTAAACTTTACACAATGAAAGTACCCATGAAAAGTAAAATGTTTTGTATTACAACTTTCTTTGAAAATGAATTTTAATATGCAAATGAGCTATACACTAATCAAATATGCCCAAAATACACCCAAATAGGCTTTTTTTTTTTTCCTTTACTCCTACCATAGTAAAACTTTACATAGTAAAGTATGTATACATGTATACATGTATACATAGTATACATGAAAAGTAACTTTTTTTGTATTACAAGTTTCTTTTGAAATGAATTTGAATATGCACATGAGCTCCACACTTATTGAATATGTCCTAATTTGCATAGGCAGAAACACCATTCATATGTATTACAAATACATCGGCCCAATCTTCATCTAATCGTCCTACTGCCAATGGGTGATGGCAATGCTGCTTTTAGACTGGCCTCTAACCTGAAAACTGCCTGGGTTGGTAGTACCTGCCAGGGGTATAACCCCCGCCGGTATAGTCTTCAGGGTCACAGAGGCACACAAGCCTCCCCACCATGACAAGGTAGCAACAACAGGGGAGGTTTGTTTTTGGTGTTTTTTTTATTTAAATATTTTTTTTGTTTTTCTTTTTAAAGGTTTTTTTTAATGTTTTTTTTTATTTTTTTAAATCCAGCCTGGATCCTCGACCCCTTCTCTCTGGCTCTTGGTTCTGGCACCCCCTATATCAGTGGTTCCCAACCTTTTTTCCTTGTTCTAATAAATTAATTACAGCAGCAGGGTCAGTAGAAGATCATCTAAATCAGTTTAATTCTGAATTACTCGGAGTACTTGATGTCATAGCACCTGTTAGGACTAAAATAAGCTCTGGTAAACAGAAAGCCCCATGGAGAAATGCCCCGACAGTAGCTAATCACAAAAAAGACTGCAGGAAGGCAGAACGAAGATGGCGAAAAACGAAAACAAAGATTGACCATGAAATCTACAAAGATAAACTCTGTCAATATAATACTGTGCTACGCAGTACGAGGCAGTCCCACTTTTCGGGAATTATTAATGATAATATTAATAATACACGTGTGTTATTTGCCACTGTTGATAGGTTAACTAATCCGCCCATGCAGTCATGCCCTGACTTTGTCTCAATTAAACAATGTAAGGAATTTGCCGAATTCTTTAGAAATAAAATTGAAAACATAAGATTCTGTATTAGCTCCACTCTGAACGGAAATATCGACATTTTATTACCCAATACAAAAGCAATAGTCTCTGTCTGAATTTAAGGCTATTAATGATAAAACACTCGCAGAAATCGTGCAGAATCTTAAGCCATCCCAGTGCTCTCTAGACAGCATGCCTGCTAGTTTCTTCAAAAAAGTTTTCAGTGCGTTTGCAATGGATTTGTTGCTTATTGTAAATGGCTCGTTACTCACAGGTAGTTTCCCTGCATCCTTGAAAACTGCAATTATCAGACCCCTTCTGAAAAAGAGCAAACTCGATGCCTCCGTACTTCACAACTACAGGCCTATCTCGAATCTGCCTTTCGTAAGCAAAATTATTGAGAAAGTTGCTTTTAATCAAATCAATGAATTCCTGCAAAAAAATGACATCCTCGATAGCAAACAATCTGGTTTCTGTAAACATCACAGCACAGAAACTGCTCTTATAAAGATTCTAAACGATATTCGCATGAATAATGATGCTGGTAGTTTGACAGTCTTGGTGTTATTAGATCTCACTGCAGCTTTTGACAGTGTCGATCATACAATCCTTCTGGATAGATTAGAAAACTGGGTGGGGCTCTCAGGCACTGTCCTCAGGTGGTTCAGGTCATACTTAGATGGCAGGGGATATGTAGTAAGGATGGGCAATCTCGAATCTGAGAGAACGACCATGACATATGGAGTTCCACAAGGATCTATCCTTGGGCCCCTTCTATTCAATTTGTATATGCTTCCTCTTTGTCACATTCTGCAGCACCCTAAGATTTCTTATCATAGCTATGCTAAACTTTGTATCAAAACAGATCTAGAAAAAATCATTCACGCTTTCATTACCTGTAGGGTAGACTACTGCAATGCGCTTCTTACTAATGCTCCAAATAAGACCATAAAACAGTTGCAACTCATCCAAAATGCTGCTGCAAGAATACTCACAAACACCAAGAGGAGAGAGCACATTACTCCAATTCTCAAATCACTGCACTGGCTTCCGGTTAAATTCAGAATCGATTTCAAGGCTTTACTTATTGCCTTCAAGTCTTTCAATGGTCTAGGCCCAAAATATATTGCCGACATGTTTATCGACTACAAGCCTAGTAGGTCTCTCAGATCAGCAGGTACTGGTCAGTTGGTGGTGCCCAGAGTTCTTTCCAGGAGTGGTGAAACGGCCTTCAGCCATTATGTTGCTGAGCCCCCCCCCCTCCGAAACCGAAGTTGAGGTAACTCTCGAGATACAGCCTTACTTTCTTTTTTGATACAGAGCAGTTATCAGCACTTTTACGTTTCTCCACCATGTTTTATTCATAAAATAGTGATGCCGTGGCGGCAGGAAGGTTAAGAGGTCCCGGAGGTTTGGCCTACTAAGTAGCCTGCCTACAATTTTAAGCGAGAACAAAAATATATAGTTTTTATACCGACTTTTGTATACATTATATATTCTAATGTATTATCATAATTTGTTAAACGTGCAAATATATTTTTTTTTACCTCAACCTCAAACCAGATAAAGACTTGCGCCCCCCCTGTGATCTTTGCCGCCCCCCTGAGGGGTGCCCGGACCCCAGGTTGGGAACCACTGCCCTATATCAGTTCCTGGTTTGTTCTTTGCTTAGTTCTTCCCCTCTGGTTCATATTCATCTGATAAATCAGGCAACTGTGAGTTTGTGCAGCTAGTACCACGACATTCTCCGCAAATGGCAGTGCAAGGGAGTCCATGTTTTTTGCATGTGCATCTCTTTGTGCTGCAGTCTTTCTTGCAACTACAGCGGACTACATCTAGTAGTTCTGGTGGTGCCGCAGGCTGATCGGTCATTATTGGCATAAATCTCCCATCCAAAACATGCCACCCGCAGTCTTTTGGGTCCATACGTTCACTTCCCCCTTTCCACTCCATCATTTGGTAAAAGACCCGAAGACTATGGAACTTTGCAGCTGTTGACGTTGGAGGGAGAGTTTGAGGTTCCACTGGAGATGAGTTCTGAGTTACTTTATCACAGAATCTCCTGTATCTCAGCATATCCAGTGATTCATCTTTTTCGCCCCCATACAGTGATACTAGAGCTTTTTCACCTGCTGCAATGATGATGCCTTTTCCCACATTTTCCTGTGACTGGCTGAACACCTTAGCTTGTTCGAGAAAGCTAGTGTCATTCTTTACTTTTTTCAGTGCCGTTCCCTTTCCTATGCCAAATAGACAAGACGTAGAATCACAGCCTAAAATGGCTTGGATAAAGAGGAGATTGTCACACACCTTGTGACCAAGTAACTCCTTTGTCTGCTTTATGCACCATATCCATCTTGTTTTGTTGCTTTCTTTGGTTCTGGTGCCAGAAACAGCTCCTGTGCATTCAGATCAGCATTATGCAACAAGAGTACTAACAAGTCTGTGTCATCACCTACTAAGACTGTGTCTTTTGTTCTGGCAGAGGCAATGGCAGTTTGGACAATGAGCATATCTGCATCGTGCTTTGCAGGGGCGGATCTAGAAAAATATTTATGGGGTGGCGAGAGGGGGGCAGGAATTTTTGAGGGGTGGCAACATATGGCAGACGTATATATACTGAATTTAATCAGAGTTATCACAGTTTGATGAGAAATAGTATGTACACACTACAAAAGGGCACAGGCTGCCATTTACAAACTCAGACAGACAAACTTAATCTCATGCAATTAATGTCCTGCATTTAAGGTTTCATGTGAAACAGTTCTTATTAGGAATAAGTGACCATACGATGTGATCTCACTTAATAGGAGATAGAAGTATGATAGAAGTAAGGAGCATCATCACAGGAAAGGCATTAAGGTAAGACACAGGTGATGAGTGGCAGATGTGTGAGAGGGGAAGCAAACTGTTTTTGACTGACTGCAGTCGGACATTGGAGATTTGCACTCGTAAATTGTCAAATTGGCCATAACTTTTAATTCGTTGCTGCCAACTGGGGTGGCAGCAGGGGTGGCAAGGCTTTCTTTTAGGGTGGCATTTGCCACCCTATGCCACCCTGGTAGATCCGCCCCTGGTGCTTTGCATGGTATGTGCCCTCTCAAGTTTATCACTGAGATAAACCAAGAACCGTTGTTTGTTTTCCTTTTCTTACTTTTCATGTAGACTTTCATTGTGTAAAGTTTTAATGTGGTAGGAGTAAATGAAGCCTATGCGGGTATATTTTGGGTAGCCTATATTTGATTAGTGTATAGCTCATTTGCATATTCAAATTCATTTTCAAAGAAACTTGTAATACAAAAAAAAATACTTTTCATGGATACTTTCATTGTATAAAGTTTTATTTTGATAGGAGTAAAGGAAAACAAATAGCCCCATTGGGGTGTATTGTTGTCTGGCCTTACTGGCACACATCTCGGATTGATGAGAATTTAACTTATTGGCACACATCTCGGATTGATGAGAATTTAACATATTTCCTCAACTAGGATTTCTTAGGACTTTTAGTATGTTGTTCTGGACACCTCATAGAAATGATCTATGCTGAAAAAAATAAACAAGTAATTATTTTTTTAATTAAAAAAAATAATAAAATAATTAATTAAAAATTACAGAATTTACAATTAGTTCTATTTTTGGCTCCAAAATGAGTTACTTTGCCTGGACTATTACTTAAACATGTGTTTGAGTGTTGACTATTTATGTCGGCCCCTGCATCATGGCAGAAAAATACCAGAAAAAAAACTCGACATGCTGCTTCTTGTTAGAAATTATAAATAGATATAAATAGTTTCTGTGTAATATCTCCTCCTGTCATATGTGACTTCAGTCGTAATAACAACAGAATCTATGTAATGTGTGAATGAAATGAATGATTGTGGAGTCACTTCCTTGACTTCAGTTGACACTCAATAAAGAACAAAAAACCTTAGTTGGACTACTGACTTTTCTATATAGATTTTTAGCAATGTTTTGTTATAAAGTGTAGCTTTTATCTTAGTTAATGGGTGTTTTTTTTCAACCAACCCCTCTTGGTTTGTTTATTTGCTTTTTTATGGAGCCTATTGTACGTGGACATTGTGTGTTTGTTTATTTATATGCAATTATATGTTATTTATACCTGTTTTAAGTTGTTCCAAGCCAGAGGTGGAATGTACATTTACACAAGAAGTGTACTTAGGCATAGGTGTGAGAAGTGCACCTGCAGCACCCCCTGGTGGCGAAGCTTTAAAACTGCGATGACAATAAAATATATTATATATACATTATATTATATGAATATAATGCTTATAAATATCTCTGGACGACATCTCTCACAACATTTTGTATGTCATGTTTGGAGTGTGGGATGAAGAGAGGGATCATTTTAGTAATTTTAAAATGATTTAATTTATCTTCAGTGTGTATTGGCCAATCAGATTTGTCTTGATGCGATTGCGATTCAGCCTACGCATAGCGTGCACGCTCACTCACAGCCACACACAACGACTTCACCGAGGTGGAAAGGCAAGGCAATTTTATTTCATTTATATAGCACATTTCAGCAGCAGTGCAATTCAGCAGTGCTGTCTTATCGCAATTGCTAAATGTTCGATTGCTATCGTAAGTAATAGAGGCGACAAGGGGCAGCCCTGTCTGCACCCCCTGTTGATCTGAATTGGTTTAGATAGATTATTATTAGTTAGTTAGTTAATTATTTCTGCACTGTATAGCAGTTTCACCCAGTTACAAACACTGTTCCCAAGCCCAAATGTTTCTAGTACTTCAAACAGATATGCCCATTCCACCCTGTCAAATGCTTTCTCTGCGTCTAGAGACAAAAATGCTGTGTCTGGTACCTCTCTTTGGTTATGTAGAATATTTAGGACTCTTCTAACATTGTGAAAGCCCTGACGTCCTAAAATAAATCCATTTTGATCTCCATCTATAATTCCAGGTAGTAAACATTATAGTCTTCTTGCTAAGATTTTGCAGAGTATTTTTAAATCGGAATTTAATAGACTTATTGGTCTTAGATTCTCACATTTATCATTTGTCTTCCCAGGTTTAGGAAGAAGTATGATCAAAGCGCCCCTTAAGGAGGGAGGAAGAATCCCTTCTTGCAAAGATTCGATAAACATATCGAGGAGAGGTGCCAATAGCTTGGATTCAAACCTTTTATAAAACTCAATGGGAAGGCCTTCCGAGTTATTTTCCCCCCCAAAACCACCCTCTCCTCCTCTGAGATTTTAGGGATATTTAGATTGCATAGAAATTAACTTGGTCTGATATTTCTGGGTTCCTTTCAGAGCTGTACAATTTTTTGTAATAATCTCTGAATGGCGCATTAATTTTGATGGGGTCAATGATATCATCAGCCTTATGTCTTTTAAGCACAGTAATAGCCCTTTCAGTTTGAAGTTGTTTTAAGCACCAGGCTAAGATTTTACCTGGTTTTTCCCCTTGGTCAAAAAAAGTCTGTTTGAGTTTTAAAAGATTGGCTGTGGCTTTAGCAGCTGAGACTTCATTATATTGTGCTCTTAATAATAATAATTCTTGATGCAGTTTAGGGCGAGTGTCTTGAAAATATTTAGCCTCCAAGATCTTAATTTTTGACTCTAACAATGCTATGTTTTCATTTAGTTTTTTTAATTTGGAACCTGTGAAGTTTATGATTTGCCCCCTAATAAAAGCTTTAAAAGCTTCCCACCTTGTGCTTGCAGACATTTCGGATCTATTGACTGTAAAGTACAAATCCATTTGAATTTCAAGAAAGGAGATAAGGTCTGGATCTCTCAGCCACTTCTGCTGTACTCTCCATCTAGGTGGATCTCTTTTCAGGCCAGGATCTACATACCTTAAGCTATTTGGGGCGTGGTCTGAGATCAGGATGCTATCATAAGTACAATCCTTGATCTTAGACATCAGGCTCGCAGAAACTAGAAAATAATCAGTTCGGAATTATGATTTGTATGTGAAGATCTGTCTTTGTGTAGGTCCAATGTACAATTAAAATCACCTGCTATAATATATTGACCATTAAGGGCTGATAGAAAACAAGTTGTTGAAAAAATTGGGATCATCGTTATTGGGTGCATAGATATTAACCAAATTAAAAAGTTCAGACAAAAGTGTCCCTTGGACTACTAGGTATCTACCTGCTTTATCTGCAATTACCTTGGTAATATTTAAAGGAATAGACTTGTGGATGAGTGTCATAACCCCTCTCACCTCAGTATTAAAAGACGCTGAAAGTACGTTCCCCTGCCACCTCCTTCTATTCCTTATGTCCTCTTGTGGTGTAAGATGAGTCTCTTGAAGAAAAATTATTTGGGGATTCGGACTCTTCAACCTACAGATAATCATATCTTTATAGGTTTCACACAAGCAAGCAATAGTGTACCCGAAAGAAAAAGGGAGAAATGCAAAAAGAAAAAAAAAATAGAAAAAGAAAATGGGAAAAAGATAGGAAAAACCTCAACAGACGATCGAACAATATTGTATATGTATGTATTGTGTATTGTGTATTGTGTATTGTATGGAGTGTATTACCTTGAAACCAAAAAAATGTACACTGTATGTTAAAGGAGATAAAGCAAATACTATTCAATTATTTTGGATTGCACCCCAGACCTCAGCCACATAGAACAGTTATCTGTTATAGTTAGAATGGTTGCAGCAGATGACACAGACACCCCTACAGTGAAAGAACATTTCATAGGGTTCCTTGAGGTGGAATCATCCACGTGAGAAAGCCTCTCCAACCTTATTCTGAGAAGACTAGAAGAGTTTAACCTTCCCTTTGAAGACTGCCGGGGACAGTCTTACGACAACGGCGCCAACATGAAGGGAAAGTCAAAAGGCGTCCAAGCCAGACTTTTGAAACAAAATCCAAGGGCTTTATTTGTCCCATGTGGAGCACATACATTAAATCTTGTTGTTGCTGATGCAGCAAAAAGCTCCACAGATGCAATTAACTATTTTGGCTACCTACAGAGAATCTTTACACTATTCTCTGCCTCCACACAAAGGTGGACCATCCTAAAGCACCACGTCAAAACAACTGTGAAATCCTGGTCGGATACAAGATGGGAAAGTCGCATTAACAGTGTACAGGCTGTGAGATTCCAGACAGCGGAGGTGAGGGATGCCCTTCTTGAGGTCAGGGAGAAAGCCACTGATTTGATTTGTTGCAGTGAACGCCTAGACCGGCGGGGCAGGGTGTATAGCTGCAGACACAGCACCCCTTCTTTTCTCTGCTTCTCTTTACAGTCATCAGATTTACCTATCATATAATCAATAATATAGTGCCTCTCCTAGTTATGCTGTTATAATTCTAGACTGCCGAGGAAGTTCCTTCTTATGACACGCTCTTTTCTTTTGTTTCCTTTTATGCACATCCTGTCCCAGAAGTGCTTGTTACTAACCTAGCTCTGGGGAGTTTACTCCCCAGAGTCCTTATGTTTCTTCTTCGCCCAGAACATCGCCTCGGATTAGGGTGACACCAAGACCTGGGTCTTGGGTGCAGCTGTGGCTGTGGACCTGCTACACCCTGCTACGCTCTGCGATTCCCTGCAATGTCTGGCTACGTCCTGCCGCGTCCACCGCGTCCACCCATGCTCTGCTGTGCCACGCTACACCCCGTACCGTCATAACCCCAACCGTCATAACCCCAACCGTCAGACACCGCCCACTAAGAGTCTGGGTCTGCCGAGGTTTCTTCCTAAAAGGGAGTTTTTCCTCGCCACTGTCGCAATAGCCACTGCTAATGCTTGCTCTTGGGGGAACTATTTGAATTGTTGGGGCTTTATAGAGTGTGGTCTAGACCTACTCTATCTGTAAAGTGTCTCGAGATAACTCTTGTTATGATTTGATACTATAAATAAAATTGAATTGAATTGAATTGAAATTCTATGATTAATACTGAGGCACAGTCTTTGGCTGAAGAGGTTGGGTCATACTGCTTCTCCATTTGTAGTGTTGTGTGGTATGACATGCTGGCCAAAATTCATCATGTCAGCAAAGCATTGCAGTCAATGTCTATGCAACTGGATGTGGCTCTGAATCTCCTGAGGACAACTGAAGTCTCTCTGGTCAGCTACAGAAGCACTGGGTTCACTTCTGCTCAGGTATTTGCAAGAGATATCTGTGAGGAGATGAATGTGGATACTGTCCTAAAGCAGAAGAGGCTGAGAAAACCCAAAAGACAGTTCTCTTATGAATCCCCTGATGAGCCAGAGGGAGATGCGCTAAAGAAATTGGAAATTTCCTTTTTCAATGCCATTGTTGATGTGTCAGTTACATCACTGCAAGAACGCTTCAAGCTCTTGGGTGATGTTGAGGACAAGTTTGGAGTGTTGGTGAACTTTCCTAATTTGCCAGAGGAAGAACTCGCAAAGGAGTGCGAAACCCTCAGCAACGCTCTGAGCCACGTGTTGACGGGAGGGAACTGGCTCTCGAGTTGAAAAATTTCCCAGTGTTGCTAAAAGCTGGCATGACGACAATGGAAATTCTGAGTTACTTGAAGGAGAAGAAACTTGAAGAAGTTTTTCCAAACATGTGGGTGGCCCTAAGAATTGCTGTCACGCTGCCTGTGACAGTAGCTTCTGCTGAAAGAAGCTTCTCTAAATTAAAATTACTTAAGACCTACCTGAGATCAACGATGAGTCAGGAACGCCTCAATGGGCTTGCACTGATGAGCATCAACCAAGAGGTCTCAGGCAAAATATCATTTGATGATACCATCAATGAATTTGCCATTAGGAAGTCCAGACGAGTCAAATTTTAATGCTGCGTCAATATGAAGGTGAATAGAAATGCCAGAAACAACTGTTCATCTTTTATTATTTGAGATAGGGATAGAACTACAAGAACTTCAATCTTTTAATTTTGTAGTGGTACGTACAGTATCCATAATAGCACTTTTGTTTGTAGAGGGTATAGTTAATCCAGTGTATGGGTCATAATTTGCTAAAGTGTCCTTGCAGGTGCTTAAGAGTGTTTTTGCACAGTTTATGGAGTTAATCCAATTTGGTAAATATCCTTGAACATTATTTGTAGCATTTGTGTATGAAAAATGTATCACAGTTGATCCTTCAAGTCATAATTTGCTTGTTAAAGTGTTGGAGTGACTGTAAGAGCATTTTAGTTTGTTCATCCATTGTTTGAGTCATAATTTGTTAAATATCATTGACCATTCTTCTTATTCTCTTTCTGTATGTGCAATTTATTAGAGTGTATCATTTAAGTCATAATTTGCTTGTTGAAGTGTTGGAGTGACTATAAGAGCAAGAGCATTTTTGTTTGTATAGTTTCTGGAGTTCATCCATTCTTTGAATCATAATTTGTTAAATATTCTTGAGATTTTTTAGTCATAATTTGCTTATTTTTTCAGTGTCCTTAAAAGCACTTTTATTTCCACAGTTAATATATTTAATTTCATGTTAAAATCCTTTAAATATCTTTAATTTATGTATGGAGGTAGACTTTTTTTTTTTTGTGTTTTAACTTTTTTAAGATTTAAGATTTCTCCTATGAGCACCTTTACACTTTATGGAGTTCATCCATGCTTTATAACGGGCAGCTTCCCAGAAGTCCACAATCGATGCAGCACATAAGGTCTCACACTGCCCTTTACTGACAACAGTTGGGTTAGTACATTTACCCAGAAAGGTGAAATGCTACTGCACATTATAATTACTTTGACATATATAAAACTTAACAAAATAAAAATGTGATCATACATTTGTGTATATCACACCTACAATAATTGTAGGGCTGCCTAAAGCCTTTATATATATATATTTTTTTTTTGCATAGAATACTAAGCTATTCAAATAGTCTAAGAATTGTTGCCATGATTTTATAAATCATGTTTTAATGTTAAACATACATGTGGCAGTATCTGTGGGTGACCTCAGTGACAACCTTACCTACAGGCCAGTAAGCCTATCATCACTGGGGATTTATATTTGCTAATAATATATTGAATTCAGGTTTAATTTTTGAAAAAACACTTAACAAATTAACAATAATTTGGAGGGCCCCTGCATTGACTCTGAGGGGCCCCTATGGGTCCGGGTCTCCTGTTGAAGATCCCTGACTTAGACAAAAACATGGAAAAATAAGGTCAACGTTAAAAATCAAAGTTACCCTTATAGATAAAACTAGAGATACAACTTTATTGATCCTGGTGGGAAATTCAAAAGCTACCTGCAGTAGCTATATTTTGTTAAAAATAATTTACCCGCTGCAACATTAAAGTAAAGTGATGAACACATTAACACATCAATAATTATATTTTTTTATTTTATATATAAAAAAATTTTTTTATAAAAAAAATGTTTTCGGGGGGAGCACAGTCTCAGTGAAATTGTTTCTCTGTGATTTATATGCAGATGAGGAGATACTAATACAGTAACAAAAGCCAGAAGACAATTGACTCAAAGAAAGCCTTTTATTTTTCTGTTCAATAAAGGCAAGTAAAGAAAAATGCAAACGAAAAAACAAGAGTTGAATACATACTTCAGATGAGAGGAGCAGCACCTTGTCTGTCAATGAGGTTGGTTTGTACTTTTCACAATTTACCCAAGATAAAAAAACAAAAGCCTAAATTCATCAACTTTATTAGTGCATTTAACATTCCCTCCTGACTTTATGCCTCAGGATCGAGGGTTACAAATACAACTACATCATAAAATGTTCTACAGTGCAAGACAATCCGATGATAAATCTAAAATTTGTAGATTACCTCGTCACATTTTAACCTCCAGAGGTGTCTTAACACCATTTACTCAACAGAGGCCGAAATTCACAGTTTTAAAACAAACGCTACTTCATCACTGACTTCTTCACAGCGGTCGATTCATCATCACAATAAAAATACTTCATAAATTAAAAACATATATTTTTAAAAAACTGTAAATAAAAAGTATATTTAAAATCCTCACATTCATTACTTCAAAGTTCTATGAGGAGTTTGATGCTTTACAGTGTTTTTAATTCAAAGTTATTACTCAAAGCGAGGTTTAAGGATTAATGTAACCTGTGTGCAACTTACAAAATGTATAAGTCTAATACTGTCCTACTTTAAAAGAATTGTTTTCGACATTTCGAGACATGTGCTCATTCACTTTGCTGCCGAGAGTAAGAGGATCTCAGCCAGGAGACCGTTAGCTTAGCTTAGCATAAAGACTGAAAACAGGAGGTTAATTACAGGTAGCCTGGTTTTGGTTAAGGTTTTTTATGTGGGGTTGTGCACGGAACTATTGCCAATGCCAAATAAAACAAATGAGCTATAATGTGTCAATTAGTGAGCTTTAAAGGTGCCGGTAGGAAGTAGTTTAAATAACTTTTATTGAGTATTTCCATTTTATGCTACGTTATAGTAGAGGCTGACATTTTGTTCCTGTGGGTCACGGGGCATGGGAGTCAATTTCAATATTCATCACGTGCAGGGCCTGAAATGAACACCCGATCATGCGCCAAATGCATGTGAATTTTGCCATTTTGTCAGGTAGCCAATGAGAATTGAGTGATTCATTAGCCTGCATTCACACTGCTAAAACGCAGGTCTTTACTTTGAATGGAGGTAGTGTGTTGAGGCTGCGAAGAAAACGCAGCGGCCTGTGGCGAAAAGTTTTGGACCAATAACTGATCCCTTGGGGACGTCACAGGTACCTTTCTATATCATGACAAGGTATTATTAATTTGTACACTCTGCTGTCTATTTTCTAAGTAGCTTTCAGCCAAGAGTGAGCTATACCTCTTATCCTATACTTCTCTAGTTTTGCCAATAGTTTACTGCGATCTATAGTATCAAACGCCTTCAGATTCAACTTTTGGAGAAACACAGCACGACGCCACGCATGCTGTGGCCAAACATGTAACCTGAGATCAGTCTGTGTGGCCTGAGGCGGTGGGAGAGTCCCGTACAGGAAACATCACTGCCTCTATCACTGCCACAAGAAAGTTTAACAACACCAAAACACAAGCACTGAACTGCCCGGGATTTTGTGGAACAGCTGACTTTTTCCTCAGTCCCTTTGTCTCTTTTATTTCTCTCTTTCTCCGTGAAATGAAGTTGCCTTGAAGTGCGGTCGGAAACAGTAAGATCTATAAACAATCTGAAGGTAAACAATCATTGTGAAATATAAAGTCTACTTGTGCTACATTGGGGGGTAATGTCTCAGAAGGCTTACTCCTTAAAATGCACTTTGAACAACTTTGAATACCTAATTGCACTCCAAATTCAGCTGAAAAGTTGTCAGCTCTGATATAAAGTAGTTCAAACTAGCTCCACCTCAAGCTACAACAGTAAAATGCTGCTTTAACTGATTGATTGATAGCAGTTTGGGGTTCACTATCCCTAATCTGAGATAATTTAGCATCTAATATAGATATACGAGTTTGAACCCCATATGATTTTAACAAAGTGAAATGATTGTTTTTGTTAAAAGTCCCACTTCAGCGGGAGTTCCAGATGAAATTTTTGGGAACTTGGAAAATTCTGACTTCCCAGTTCAACTAGAACGCACCATTAGGCACAGCTTTGAGCTAAATGCTAATGCTAGCACATGTATGTAGGGTTACGGTGACTACATACTAGTATCTATCCGAAAAAGCAGAGTCCTAGGAAACTTGCAGCTTCCTCTGTTGCAGGAACATGCTACTCTTTTAAAAACTCTTTTAAACTGACACAAAACTACTCAGACGTTCCTGCTTTCAGAAAACATTTCCCATAAAGAAACATTTACACTAGTGACACATTCATAGATAACACAGAAGCAGAGTAATTTAACCCCAAGCTACAGGATGGAATATTTCGTTTTTTTGGTTAACTTGGTTAATAAAGAATCAGCACTGATGTGATTACGATGGTTAGTTCGATGATTTGGGTACAACACAAGTGCAGCCCACAGCGATAGCCTCAGAATCGTTTTTCACCACGAATTTGGTTTTGTCCCATGGGCACGGCGTCTTCCTCAGAACCACCAGCTTAACGACCACAGGGACAGAGTTGTAGCTCGTGTCTTCACGCCCGTTGATGATGCAGCCGTTACAAAGACACTTAGCGAAAGCGATCTCGTGAGGAAACCTGCTGTCGTTTCGGGATATGCTGAAAGGAGACAATCAGACGAAACAGACATCAAATATCGGAATCATTTATGTTTTAAATTTTTTTTCTTTATTCCCATTTGAAGCCAGATTTCCTGTGTGATGATAAAGCGCAGAAAGGAACCCAGGAAAAGGACATATAAAAGGACAAGTTCACATTTATTTAGAAACATTAAAGCTAGTGTGTAGTTTCTGTCGCCCCATTATGGCAATCTAAGTAATGACAACAAAACTGTCGGCGCATCCACATGATACAAGCCTTCTGTGATCACGCACCCCCACCCCTCCTCCACACAGTTGCTAGTAGCCAAGGAGGACATTGCTACATTGTAGCAACTCATTGCTACAACGGCTTGAATGTAACAGACGTTCATTAATATCAAAATGTTACGCACTAAAGCTTTAATCACTAGGGATGTATCGTGAATCGGTTAAAAATCGATATAAATGTGTAAAGATTCCAACTGGTTGAGATAAAAAATGAATCACGATGCAGTTTTGAGGTACGTCTGAGGTAATCTACTTTAGATTTCACTTGTTTGTCTACAGACGTCACTATGTCTTCTTAGTTTATTCATTTGAAGAGATTTCTTTCTAGTTATTTAGTTATTTTGATGTGGGATTTGTTTTTTTTTTTAAAAAAATCTTTTTTTAAATTTTTTTTTTTTTAAATTTCAGATAAAATACAGTTCCAGTGGCACTTTTGATAAGAGGA
This sequence comes from Sander lucioperca, assembly GCF_008315115.2. Classification (NCBI taxonomy): domain Eukaryota; kingdom Metazoa; phylum Chordata; class Actinopteri; order Perciformes; family Percidae; genus Sander; species Sander lucioperca. Next base: position 37,050,564 of record NC_050175.1, read on the forward strand.
CACATCTGTTGTTTTGCGCAGTTTATATAAATAAAGGAATATGTTTCAGTCATTTCTCTGCAACTCATTCTGTCATTGTGTCGTGAACTTAACATCGTAAATTGTGAATCGTGAGTTGAGTGTTTCGTTACATAGTTATCACATTAATTATAATCACTGTGTATATTAGCTGTGAAGTATTTGGGCAGTGGTGGAAGTCGTACTCAGATATTTTACTTGTGTGAAAGTAGCAATACCACAGTGTATATAATTAGAGCTGCAACCATTAATCGATTAGTTGTCAACTATTAAATTAATCGGCAACTATTTTGATAGATAAAAATTCTCTGATGTCAGCTTCTTAAATATGAATATTGTTCTAGTTTCTTCTCTCCTCTGTGACAGTAAACTGAATATCTTTGAGTTGTGGACAAAACGACATTTGAGGACGTCATCTTAGGCTTTGGGAAAACACTGATCCACATTTTTTTTTTTACCATTTTCTGACATTTTATAAATCAAACTAATCAATCTAATCCATTTATCTAGAAAATAATCATCAGATTAATCGACAATTAAAATAATCATTAGTTGCAGCCTTAGTAGAAATACGGTTACTCTAACCTTAACCCTAAGTCAAAGTTTAGCACTCAAAATTGAACTTAAGTAAAAGTACAAAATTATCAGCATTAAAATATACTTAAAAGTAAAAAAGTACTCAGTCTGCAGAATGGCATATTACCTTATATTAATTACTTTGTATACTGCTGGGTAGTTTTATCTGTAATAATCAGGCCCACATGGAATCTGCAGACTTTTTTTTTTTTTTACAGTTTTCAGGAGTGATCCAGAGAGAAAATCATAATTTTTTAAATTTTTTTTATTTTGGTTGGTTGGTTGGTTTTTTAGACCATACTCATAATCTGTTTATGCAGTCAAAGTTGTTAAAATTTGATGACCTTGTAAAATATAGTACAGCAATAGTCTTATACAAAGCATTCAACAATTTATTACCGCCTAACCTACAACGTTTTTTTATAACTCCAGTGCGAGCTTATGACTTGAGAGGTTTTGGATATTTTTCATTGCCGAGAGCTCAAAATACTCGTAAACGTTTCTGTGTGTCTGTATGTGGAGTGAAACTGGAACAAACTGGACTTACAACACAAGCAATGCCAAACTGTCAATCGATTCAAACTGTTATATAAACATCGGGTCTGGTCAAAATATAGAGATGAGGGTCTTTAATTTAAATTGCTGTTGTCTCATAGTGTTAATAAGTGCTCAATGTTTCCTTACCATTGTTGGTTTAATTTGTCTTTTACCATTATTGGTATATTGTCCATTACCATTGTTGGTTTTGTTCATTTTCTTTATATTGTTGGTATACAGTTTGTTGTAATGTAATAATTATTGTTACCTGTGGTAACGCCACCATGATCTTTCATTTGTAAAATAATCCTTGAACAAGTAACAGTGAAGCTGAATGTAGTAAGCTCTGAATGGGGAACTGGGGGTGGGATTAAATAAGTTATCTTCTTCCCACTCCCTTTCAGGTAGAAATTGATCATTTTATTTATATATTGTATAATTTTCTTTTGTTACTATTGTCTGCCTGAAATAAATGAATAAATGAAAAAAAAAAAAAATGAAAAATTTTCAGTGACGACCCCTGCTGTGTTTACGTGATTCCCCTGTGTGTATCTGCAGGACCTCGTCAGTCTAACCTGGAACACCTGAGGCTACATCTACACTTCTACGCTTTCATTTTCAACCAGCGTTTTGAGGCAAAAACGCACCTCCGTCCACACAAGAGTTTAAGCTCAAGTAGCCTCAGTTAAAAACAGAAAATACTTTGGAGAAAGAACAACGGTGAAAAGTAAGAGCAGGGATTTATTAGCTTGGAGCGACGACGCGGGAGAACTGTAACTGAAAGGTATGTAAATTAACATTAGTGCTGCGTTCCAGGCAACCCGTAACCCGTGTTTTCACAACCTTCTACCCCTGAAAGTGCCCTGAAACGGCAGTCAAACCCGTGAACTGGTACCAGATGGTTGTACTCCCAGTTACAGTTTTTGATGTCACACACACACACACATAAACAACAATGGCGACCCCTGTTGATGCTGTACAGACGCCGGTGATTAACGGTGAGAAATAGAAATAAATAGACATAAATAGGCAATGTAAAGTAATTCCGCACATTGTAATCAAAACAATACACATACGACTGTGTACTACTACAGGTTATGTTTATTAAATGAAGCCCAAAATATGTCGCCGACTAGAAATCGCTAGTATCAGCTAGCGCTAGCTAGCTAACGTCAACGTTAGGTAGCCACTAGCTAACGCTAGCTGGAAGGGTTTGTCGTGACTTTGCCTGCAACGCTACCAAGTCGTGAGTCGTGACTTAAAGTCGTGACATACCGACTAAAAATTGTGTCTGGAACGCAGCTTTTAAGTAACCAACAAGTTTTCAAACCAAAATGGGGGCAGCAGTGTTTCCAAATGTCTCCGTTATAGGGGCTCGGAAGCGCGGGAGTAGTGTGGAGGCGAGGTGTAAATGTAGCAGTAGAAAAGTGTGACCGTGTTATTTGGCTGCAGTGCAACTTGCTGCTTTTCCAGCTCTTTTCCAGTTTCTCCGTTGGCTTGGTTTGTTTCTGTTGTTAGTGGTTTAGTTTAGCATTAAGCTTGGTTTCCACTCGACCCTCACACACACCTGTCACTATTGTGAGTTTCTGTTGTAGTTTTTCCTGTTTTATTTTGTAGTCTGGGAAGTGCTGTGTCTATGTGTTGGCTGTTTCTATGTGTAGGCTGTGTTTATGTGTAGGCTGTGTCTATGTGTTGGCTGTGTCTATGTGTAGGCTGTGTTTATGTGTAGGCTGTGTCTATGTGTTGGCTGTGTTTATGTGTAGGCTGTGTCTATGTGTAGGCTGTGTCTATGTGTTGGCTGTGTCTATGTGTAGGCTGTGTCTATGTGTAGGCTGTGTCTATGTGTAGGCTGTGTCTATGTGTAGGCTGTGTCTATGTGTAGGCTGTGTCTCTGTGTAGGCTGTGTCTATTGGCGTTTTTCCATTACATGGTACCTGCTCGACTCACCTCGACTCTACTCGCCTCGCCTCGACTCGACACACTGTGCGTCCGTTTTCCATTGCAGATTTTAGTACCGCCTCAGCGTGGCTGGTCGTTATGCTGTATCGATGCACACACCAGCGCACAAGTATAAACATCAGGCCACTTGAGTTTGTTTTACAGTTCTATGGAGGCTCCACGCAGAGCTTTCGCCGTAGCCTGTGTAGCCTATGTAAAAGTGGCCTGATGTTTATACTTGTGCGCTGGTGTGTGCGTGGAGCCGGCCATGTGTGTGTGTACGTAGGCTACGGCGAAAGCTCTGCCGGAGCCTTCGCAGAACTGTAAACAAGCGGCGCCGCAGTAAACTACTGTGACCTAACGCGACACACACACAGAACGTCGAAGGTGTGTTGTTGCCAGAAGACACATTTAGTTTCAAATTAAGCTGGAGGCAGCAAAAAAAAAAACAGCTGGCTAAACTGTTTAAAAATAGCAGGTTTGTTCAGGACACCCCCGTCTGTCGCTTTCACGTCACCTTTTCGGCTCGCCTCAGCTCGCTGGGAACCTCGACTGAGGAGGTACTAAAAAAAGTACCTGTTAGCAGGTACCAGGGACTTTTTTTCGTAATGGAAAACCAAAAAAGGCGAGGCGAGGCGAGTCGAGCTGGTACCATGTAATGGAAAAGCGCCATATGTGTAGGCTGTGTCTATGTGTGTTTGTTTATGTCTGTTTTTGTCTTTGTGAAGCACTTTGGTGCAAAACGTGTTTGCTTTTAAAGTGCTAGTCCTATATAAATGAAATCAACTTAAAACATATTCGTAAATAAAAAGTAAACAAACAAAAAAAGATCTGAGTAGCCTACTACTTCTAAAATTGCAGTAGGCTAACTTTCACATAACTAAATATATAAGTACTTCTTCTAAAACTGCATTATTGTTACTGTTACTAACAGTAACTAAAGATCTGAGTACTTCTAAAACTGTAGTAGGCTATTTTAACTTTTACATAACTAAAGATATGAGTACTTCTTTTAAAACTGCAGTATTGTTACTTTTACTAACAGTAACTAAATATCTGAACACTTCTTCTAAAACTGTAGTAGGCTATTTTAACTTTTACATAACTAAAGATATGAGTACTTCTTTTAAAACAGCAGTACATTATTGTTACGTTTACTAACAGTAACTAAAGATATAAGTAGCCTACTTCTTTTAAAACTCCAGTATTGTTACTTTTACTTACAGTAACTAAAGATCTGAGTACTTCTTCCCAAACTGTTATGACAGTGCTTTCTGCTCAGATTGATGATGATAATGAATGAGCGGTTTTGTCCCTCCGCGGTCTCCGTAGCGGCATGTTTATTCACTTACTTGTACTTCCATGGTGACAGGGAGCGCCGGTTCATTGCTCCGCGCATTTCTGCGGCCGCCTCCACGCACGTCTGCGCGCCCTCCAGCTTTTGATAGGAGCTGAGGTTGCTCCAGTAAGTCCTCTCAAACCTTTCGACTCTTTTATTCAGCTTGTCCTCGCTGAGGCACGTGGATCCCCAGCCAGCAGCAGCAAAGAACAGCAGCGAGCCGAGAGAGATCTAAAACACGTAAAAAAAAAAAAAAGAACATGTTTAAAACGCTGTGGAGACTTTTGCTCAAACTGTTAACAGTGAGAGCGCGCGCCCTGTGGTTACCATGTGCAGGCTGACCCATCTGGTCATCTTGAGAGAGATGGAGAGGTCTGAGTGTGTCCGGCCGCTCCATCAGCCCCGCTATATATATATATACACACACACCGATATGTAGGCTGCCGGCGTTTGAATGGGGGGGAAAAAAAAACTTTTTAATTCAGGTATTTCCTTTTACTGAATCACTGCCTCAAAGAGAAACGGAGGAACATCAGCATCATGACCCCGCCCCTCCGCGCTGGGCGGTGTTTTTCATCAATGAGCTCAGATTTTACATTGAGGAGAGAGAGAGAGAGAGAGAGAGAGAGAGCGATATATATATATATATATATATATATATATATATATTTGTCCACATCTCAAAGAGATTCAGTTTAATGTCACAGAGGAGCGAAGAAACTATAAAATATTCACATTTAGGGCGCCTGGGTGGCTCACCTGGTGGAGCGCCCGTCCATGTGTAGAGGTATACTCCTCCACGCGGTGGTCGTGGGTTCGATTCCGACCTGCGGCGCTTTGCTGCATGTCCTTCCCCCTCTCTCTCCCCCTTTCATGTCTTCAGCTGTCCTATAAAGATAAGGTCCTAAAATGCCCAACAAATTAAAATAAAAAAAAAATGGTTCACATTTAAGAATTTGGATTGAAAATATTTTTTTTACTTTTTTCCATTTAAAAAAAAAATTGCTCAAACCGATTCATCAATTATTGGCGATTTAATTTAGGCCTAGTAGACAACTAATTGATTCATCTTTGCAGCTCTAAGATGGAGAGATAGATATACATTTTTCCACAGCTCAAAGATATTCAGTTTACTGTCACAGAGGAGAAAATAAACTAGAAAATAATCAGATTTAAGGAGCTGGAATCTGGGAATTTTTATCATAAAAAATGACTCAAACCGATTAAAATAGCTGCCAATTAATTTAATAGTTGACAACTAATTGATTCATCGATCTTAGCAGCTCTAAGATAGACAGACCTTTATTTATAGAAACTATACAAGAATATTTGGAGACCAATGCAGGCGGACAAATCTTGTCATCTTGAGAGACATGACATGATAAAGTGACTGTGGTATGATATGAAAGCATAACTTCGGTATTTTTTCAACCTGGACACTATTTTCCTATGTTTTTGTGTCTAAGTGACTGATGAGAACACCACTTTTTTGAAATTGGTCCAGTATTAAGCAAGAAAAGCGTAATTTTATGTTCATGAAACACATTTAATTTAAAGTCGACCGAAACTAAAGAAAACTATCAACAGTTGTCTTCATCTTTCCACTGTTCCAACAATCACCACTCTGGTTTGGTTGAAATAAACCCTTAATTCACCCATTTACATGTGGAGATATGCTGGCTCTATACACGCTAAAAGTAGTGTTTATTTAAATGGAGTCTGGTGTGTTTGGCCAGTTTATTTCAGAGCTGTTTCTGGTTAAACAAAAAGGATCTTACTCTTTGCAAAAAGCTATCTCTTTAGGGATCCTTTCCATAATGTTGTCAGACACTTAGAATAATAATCTGAACATGTCAGTGGCACTTTTAGTGGACGCAAATTGACGGTGCATAATTGCCCTATATAGGATTACATTGCAGCCTGGTTTGTTGCTGCAAGTTACAGCGTCATTTACAACACTAAACTGAATATTTTTGTATTTTGGACTGTTGGTCAACTTGTGAAGGGCATCTCACTTTCTATTCCCTCAGCAATTTATCAAGATAATAATTAAGCTAATCCGTCCATTGGAATGCCGAAGTTAGCCATTGTTGTCATTGTTCTGCTTAGTAGTTTAAGCAGTAGTTTAGTTTAATGAGAAGTGCCAATGAAAGGAGTAGTTAATGTGCTTATTATATGTATATGGAAGCATGTTGTGTTGCATGAGAGTATGTGCTGAGAGATATTTGTATCTGTTGTCTGTTGTCTTTTGTGTTGTTTTTTCTGTATTTGGTGTTGTCTTTTTTGTATTCTGTGTTGTCTTTGTAACGCTGCAGAATGGACAGAGTCCAAAACAGATTTCCCTTTGGGGACAATAAAGTATATCTTATCTTATCTTAGTATGAGAGAAGATCAACGAATGGGTCCCAGGCATGCAGGACCATGATCATGTTGGTGGCGTTAGTTTAGCTGAACCTTTAAAGGAACATGCCGACTTATTGGGACTTTAGCTTATTCACCTTAACTCCCAGAGTTAGATAAGTCCATACATACCCTTCTCATCTTTCAGAGAGTTGTAACTCTGTCCGATGGTTCCACCAGTAGCTTAGCCTAGCACGGATCCTGGAGGTAACCGGCTCCATCTAGCCTACTGCTCCCAATAAGTGACAAAATAACACCAACATGTTCCTATTTCCATGTTGTGATTTGTGATACATACTGAGAACTATATTCTCAGAAGGCGAAGCACTGCTGATCTGCTTGGGGCTTCTCAGGTGCTGCAAAGCATATCACTCCGCCCAAGTAGCAGAAGTAGCAGTGCTTCACCTTTCTGAGAATATAGTTCCCAGTTTGTATACGGTTAGAAGATGGCTGTGTCTCATGTGACCTTGTTATTTGTACACGATGTGACTATACAAATCACAACATGTAAATAGGAAAATGTTGGTGTTATGTTGTCACTTATTGGGAGCAGTAGGCTAGTTGGAACCAGTTACCTCCAGGATCTGTGCTAAGCTAGGCTAGCGCTGGGGGCGTCAGACAGAGTTACAACACGCACTGAGATGAGAAGGGTATGTATGGACTAATCTAACTCTGGGGGATACGGGGAATAAGACAAAGTCCCAATAAGTCGGCGCGTTCCTTTAAGGTAAACAAAGATATTGCAGGCGGCCTAAAACACAGATGCTCTGTTTCTCTCTGGGAAGTATCAGATGCTAAAGCATAGTTCAGCCTGTCTCTCTCTCTCTGACTAGTTATGTTCTCACCTTTCATGCTGTGTTGATAAATTTGATGTACAAATTTATGTGTCGCTTAACTTATTCAAAGAAATTTATTATAATGGCTTTAACTGACCCCACACAGAGTGACACAAGGTTCACTTTTTGCTTTTGGAAACATTGGAACAAATGTCTGTATGTGTTTTAATCACTTTGATCGTATGAAATTCAATTTATATAACTGTTTTGTCTTGTCTGTGTTGTTGTGTTTTACATATTTTGACACTGATAATTGGACCTGTGTGTCTGAAATAAATATTTTTTCCACCACTGCTGACGTTTATTTAAAAATGCTGAATCTGTCATCAGGAATGTGAATTCCTCCATTACTCCATTACTGTCGATACGTGCACATGTTGGCTCAGATCTAGCTGGACTTTGACCCAAAGCCAGAGTGGCTCACACAGCGTGACGAGACGGTTCTCCTGTGACGACATGTTAAATATCTCCTCCCAGTCTGAAACCTGGCACATATAAATGCTCTGCTGCTGTATTTAGACACACAGAGGAAGGGTAGTCACAAACAGATTTAGCTCTTTCACTTCTTCGTGTTTCGATTACACTTTGCAATATCAACAAAGTCAAAAGAGGAAGTAAATACAGACACGGCTCAGAAAGAATATCAACTTTTTCAAACAAGAGTAGAGATTTATTTGATGGCTGAACATGGGACAATGATTCTTTATCTGTGTGTTTCATATAATTGACTTGCTTTGTGCATGACTTTGCATTTATTTAAATGGTTACTTGTTGACTACATATCATCCGTGTGCAACACAGACTTGACTGGACTGCTGTCACTGCTTGCACTTTTGTCTCCATCTTGTTGAGTTGCTCTTATTTTATTCTTATTTTAGTTTGATATACCTCCTTAGTATTTGTTATTTTTTGCTTTCTCTATTTCTCTGTCCTTGTGCTGCTGCAACAACCTAATTTCATAATCATTGAGTACGTTTACATGCACACCAATGTTCCAATATTATTCAGAAAATGACATTATTCCGAATTTGATACAGGTCATGTAAACAGCCGGTTGGATATCCCGAATAAAGCCTTTTTCCAAATATAGCATTTTCCGATTAAGACATGTGGGATATGCTGGTGTTATTCAGGTTTGAGAGGCATTCTTTGGACATTTAGACAGCGCATTCAGAATATGCGTCTCAATCAGGGTTTTACCTCAGTTTACGCCCAGTTTACGGCCTCTTGCTTGTTTAGGGCTTGTGGTCATGGATGTATTAACTCTGTGCGTTGATATGGTTGCTGCACACAAACCAACCAGCCAACAGTTTGCAAGGCTGCAGACCCCATAAGAAGGAGGAACACAGCTACTTTTAAACATGCGCAAACATCGCTACGCTGACCTTTTCAAGAAGCTGGTTGAAGGAATGAAAGAGGGACGCTGTGTTCACACGCTCCAACAAGTCCGCCACTGCTGGTAAACTTTGAAAAAAAATTGTATTTTGCACTATGGAATATTCACTTTGATTAGCCGTGTCAACAGCTTAGACGGAATATCATCTTTTTCAGAATAAGAGCAAAAACCAGAATATTATGTGCATGTAAACATAGTCATTGTGGCACTAGAGGTAAAGTCAATGGATCACCAAAGTCAGTAGGATTCATCCTCTGGAGAACATGAATGCCTATTCTAAATATCAATCAGTCCTCCAAACCATACGACGATATCATCATATATATATATATATATATATATATATATATATATATAAACAGCTCTTAACCTGGCTAATAAAATTTTCAAACTTCCTCTCTGGATTTCAGGCCTTTTCTTTTAACAACTTCAGGAAGCCCGGCAGGTAAATGCTTTTGGTATTGAATGGGATTTCCCAAAGTTGCATCATCATCTTGTATTGTTTCTGTGGCAGCCTTCAGCAGAGGCAATTTTGTTTATGAAGCAACTTTTATTGCACCTTAACTCAAAGTACTTTACATTTTACACTTTACAAGGCTAAATATAAAACTATAGGCATAAAGATAAGAACAAATTTAAGCATCGAAAGACAATCTACAACAACAAAAAAGAATGGATTCAGCATCTGACATCTTCTATATAAAAGTAACAATTCCACATTGTGTTTAACATCAGTGTTTCGGTTATAGGGTGATGAAATGAGTTCGCACTTCTGGTTCCCTCGTCTCAAAGTCGATGGGTTTTTGGTTGGATGCCCGACATAAGATCTGTGATTAACACAAGCTTAAGAGATTTTAATGTTTCAGGGCACTGTGAAATGACGTGCTTTAGGCACCAAAACAACCAGTTAAGTTTAGGAAAAACATTGTGATTTTGATTATCACTCCCGAGGATCAAACGCGTACTTTCTGGGTGAAAGTCTTTTGTTTTTCCCAGGAAGTGAGCTCTGCTCCCCTGGTTGAAGGCTCCGTGTTTTATGACCCAAACATCCACCCCGATCTCCTCCATATGCAGTCCACAGTATTCTTAAGGCCCGGACACACAGAGCCGATAATCGGCCGTTGGACAGTCTGGCGAGGTCAGTGACTCTCGGGATCCCCCAGTCAGAGCTGGTTAATGTGGCTCAGGAAAGGGAAGTTTGGGGTTCCCTGCTGGAGCTGCAGCCCCCGTGATCCAACCCCGGATAAAAGGATGATGATTTGTTCATTTGTAAACTGGTGTCAAGCATGCACAGCCTTTAATGTTAATGTTTGCTGTGTTCCTTTTACAAACCCTCAGGGTTATTTCTTTAAGTCGTCAGTGTTTATGTTTTGCCTTTGTTCCTCTTTGTGTCAGCACATTCAGAGCAATGGAAAACCCAGGGTCAAATTCCTTGTAAGTGTTCTCATACTTGGCCAATGAAGCCATTTTTAATGATTGTATCTTTATGCACTGTTTTACGTTCTGCAGATTTGATCTCTTCCTCCAAAACTCAGTCACAACAGTGTGTTTGCTGAACTTGTTGGTTCAAACACAAGTCAAAGAGTAACTACCTGATACTTTCAGGACTTTTTTCAAATTTCCAGACAGGACTTTTGGCGACATTCCCAGTGATACTTCTCTCCAAGTATCATCAACAGTGGAAGAAGTGTTTTTATTTATACTGACCCTGAAATTGAAAGCCTATCGGAATGAAGTTTGCAGGTACACGCCTCTGCCTCAAGAGTGAGGAAGTCTGATGCTATTTTCAGTCAAACAAACACACAAAACAAACAAAATTATGTAAATTATGTGTAAATAAAAACATCTAAAAGTCTGTTTTTTTTTGCCAGAGGATACCGAGGGCTTTTACTTAATGGAAGGGTTTACCCAAACACAAACATTACCTGGACTACGGCCTGCTATCATGTGTGCTGACATAGCAGACATTCCTTGAGGCGCTTCATGTCACAAACATCAATCATGCCAGTAGGGTGATGCAACGTCACAGCCATTTCCTCCTCCTCTTCAGTATAAATGTATGTCGCCTGTATTTAGACACACAGAATGAGCTCACAGGACTGGCAGAGCTTCCTCTCTGTAGATTGTAAAACGTCTGTTGATGAATACAGTAACAGCTATTCATTTTAATAGTAAAATAGAAGTTTGTCTTAATGGGAAACAACCATGGAATGAATGAATGAATGAATGACTATATTGGCCAGAAGCTTCAGCTTATATCAGGCCCCTCCTTCTCACATTTTAAGAGTAACAAACAAATTGTCAAGGAAAAAGTTGACAAGAAAGATAAAAAAAAATGAACGTATACACTTACCCAGATGACTTTCTACATACATGCATACATACAGTGTGTTTGCATATGCATGAATACACTTATCTACTTATATACATACACGCCTACATATACCCATAAGGGTCAGTACTTAACATTATTAACATTTTTTTTGCCGTCGCAACCTTCCTCGCAAAAGTCGTGATTTAAAAAGAATTTCCATGCGTAAAAATGTGCCCAGTTTTCGGCAACCTTTTGACCATGTGTGTGATCGTGCGTAATGCTCCCAAGGTTTTGTAGACTGCGTTTTAGTGAACTCCGATGGTAACACGAAATATCACACGGATAAAGTACTCTGGATGCATAGTGCACAGCCTGCATGTGAGCACACTCTAAATTTTAATAATGAAGAAATATTATGCTATTTATTATTTCTTCTAACTCAAACTCATTGGCCTTGGCTCATCTTCTGTGAAGAACATAACAAATAACTTGTTTTCAATGACTGCACACGGTACAACCCCCTCCCTACACATAACTATTACATATGAGGTGTTCAGATACAGAGAGTAATAATTGTAGGTGCTGTGAAACTTAACTGTGTTCTTCTCCTAACTGGGCCTGCTGTGTGTGTGTGTGTGTGTGTGTGTGTGTGTGTGTGTGTGTCTATGTGTCTGTGCGTCTCTGTGTGTGTCTGATTGTAAGTGTCTGTGTGTGGGAATGTCTTTCTGCACCTGCTATTCCCACACAAAGTTACAAAATTGTTACATTTCAAGCACTTTCACCTGTTCTGATTAAGTTCTAAGAAATGAACCAATAATGATCAAAAATCTCTACTTCCTCACCATGAATGGAGAGGGCAGAGTGCTCAGTGCGCCTTGATCTCCTAAAGTCCATTATGATTTCCTTGGTTTTGGAAGTGTTTAAGTCCAGGTTATTTTGAAGACACCAGTTTGTCAAATGCTGAACCTCCTCTTTGTAGGCTACCTCATTGTTGTTAGATATCAGGCCTCTTATGGTGGTGTCGTCAGCTAATTTGACAATGGTGTTATTATGGCGAATGGGAGAGCAGTCGTGTGTAAATATAGAATAAAGGAGGGGACTGAGGACGCAGCCCTTGGGTGTGGGCCGAGGACGCAGCCCTGGGGTGTGCCTGTGTTGAGTATGAGGGTGGATGATGAGTGCTTTCCCAACCGTACATTCTATGGTCTGTTACTGGAAGTCCAAGATCCACATGCACAGTGAACCCAGGCCAAGGTTACTCATTTTTTGTACCAGTTTCTGGGGAATGACAGTATTAAAAGTGGAGCCAAAATCCATAAACAGCATCCTTACATAGGTGTTGTAATTGCCACCATAAGGTGAAAAATATCCTAAATAATGATGATAACCATAATGATAATAATGATTTTCATCATCATCATCACCATTATCAACATTCTCACTGAATAATACTACTCAATACACACTCAATAGATACTCAAGATTAAAATAAAAGTGTAACAATGGTGTTTATGGAGGACTTTTGTTGCCTCATATCCATTTCCTTGTTTATGACTGTGCTTAAGTTCATAATGCTATCTCTACACAAGCATGTGAATGGATATGATATGAATGATTAGTGAATGACTGTTTCCTAAAACGACAACTTATTAATTCCATTTCCTCAAAATTTCCCTACAGATAATTTAACTTCCTAAAACATATTTCTTTATGAGAGGTTCTTCTTAGTTGAACTTTGTCCTGCTTTAACCAGAACTTAAAGGCCCCATATCAGGTTTATATTTCTTCTAGAATAGTGTTTCTCAAACATTTTCAGACCAAGCACCACTTAAAGGACAATTCCGGCGCAAAACGAACCTAGGGGTTATCAACTGTTGTGTACCTACTCTGTCGCTCTCTGGGACATGTTTTCATGCTAATCGAATGAGTTTGGAGCTTTAACGTGCAACGTGGAATTCCCATACTGTCTATGGAGATTCCACGTTGCACGGCGTTCGACTAGTCATGACTGGTTTTCAAGATGGCTCCCGCAAGTAAACTGTAAAATAATACTGTAAAAGTAAAATGAACGCGACTGTCTTTATAATCTATCTTTTTAATAAACTATCTGTACACTTACAACGTTGTCAATGCTTCGGTTCACATTTAGGGACCCTAATTATGCTAACGTTAAAGTGTGGTGATGTTTTGAGCCTTTTTAGTGGTATTAAATAGCGATTTAATTTGAGTGTCCCCATGCCCTACATACTAGCATTGTAAGCTAACCAGAGGTCCGTGGTAGCCCCGTTAAAGCTCCAAACTCATTCGATTAGCATGAAAACATGTCCCAGAGAGCGACAGAGTAGGTACACAACAGTTAATAACCCCTAGGTTCGTTTTGCGCAGGAATTGTCCTTTAACCAATAAAACTAAAACTTAGGACCAGCTAACTGCAAAAATATCCTCCAAAACAAAAGACCTCGTACTTCAACAGTACATTACAAATGACAGCCAAATTAAAGGGGAACTATTATATAGCATTTTCAGGTTCATATTGGTTCATGTGATTCTACTAGAACATGTTTGCATGCTTTAATGTTTAAAAAACACCTTATTTTTCTCATACTGCCCATGGCTGCTGCTTCTGTATTCACCCTCTGTATGAGACGCTCTGTTGGAGCGCCTGTCTCTTTAAAACAAAAAAACTCATGAAGAAGCCCAGTCTGCTCTGATTGGTCAGCGTTTCTGGGGTTTTCCGAATATGCCCTCTCTGATTCTCCACACCACTTTGCAGCCAGGTAATGACTCTAACGGCACTCTAGCATCATGTTCTACCTTTTATATAGCATAGTTGTGACATCACAACCATACAGAAGTCCTGGCCATTCGTTTAAAGGCCCAGTTTCTGAATACGGGCTGTGTGCATTTCTCTGTGGATTGAGCGCTTTGATACTTTCACAGTATTTATATAACACCTCCACCTGCTTTATAATCAAAAAAGACATAGAGACTCACTTTTTACAATGTGGGACCTTTAAATGCCAGTCCACCAGTGAATGCAGTTACAAAATTCAACCTGAGCCTGAGCCTGCAGAGGGTGCCCCCGGTCCCCAAGAAGTCGACTCCGTCTGGCCTCAAGGACTACCGCCCAGTGGCTCTCACATCCCATGTGATGAAGGTGCTGGAGAGGCTGGTCTTGGCCTACCTGAGGCTGCAGGTGAGATCTTCTCTGGACCCTCTACAGTTTGCCTACCAGCCTCGTCTGGGAGTGGACGACGCTGTCATCTATCTTCTGCAGCGAGCTCATTTGCACCTGGATGGCGGTGGCAGCTCTGTGAGAATCACATTTTTCGATTTCTCCAGTGCATTCAACACCATCCAGCCACTGCTACTAGGTGAGAAGCTGCAGAGGATGGGTGTCGGTGCGTCCACAGTCTCCTGGATCACTGACTACCTGACAGACAGACCACAGTTTGTCTGTCTGGACTGTGTTCTGTCTGATGTAGTGGTGAGTGGTACGGGGGCTCCACAGGGGACTGTGCTGTCTCCCTTTCTGTTCACCTTATACACCACAGACTTGCAGTACAACTCAGAGTCATGTCACCTACAGAAGTTCTCTGATGACTCTGCAGTTGTTGGGTGTATAAGGGATGGACAGGACGGAGAGTACAGAGCGCTGGTGGACAACTTTGTGGAGTGGTCTGGTAAGAATCACCTGCTGCTAAATGTGGATAAGACCAGAGAGATGGTGATTGACTTCAGGAGGAAGGGAACGGCTCTGCAGCCCCTTTGCAGCCTGGGTGGAGATGTGGACATGGTTGAGGAGTACAGATACCTGGGTGTCAACATCGACAACAGGCTGAACTGGAAAATCAACAGCACTGCAGTCTACAAGAAGGGGATGAGCAGACTCTATTTCCTGAGGAAGCTGAGATCCTTCAACGTGTGCAGCAAGATGCTGGAGATGTTCTACCAGTCTGTTGTGGCCAGCGCTCTGTTCTCCTCCGCCATCTGCTGGGGCAGCAGCATCGGAGCCAGCGACACAAACAGACTGAACCAACTGATCAGGAAGGCTGGCTCCGTTATTGGCTGCAAACAGGAGACATTTGAAGCTGTGGTGGAGAGGAGGTCACTGAACAAACTGTTATCTATCATGGATAACCCCGACCACCCTCTCCACCTGACCCCACACTGGCCCAACAGAGGAGCACCTTCTCTAAGAGGCTCCAACAGCTTCGATGTCGCACGGACCGCTACAGGAAATCATTCCTACCACAGGCAATTAAACTTTTAAACACTTCATCTCTGAGTGTGAGATAAGACTCATAGACATCACAACTGCACTGAATGCACCTTGCACAGCCTTGCACAATCATTACTAGTGAAACAGTTGTACATTTTTACTCCCCAACTTGCACATTAAGTTTATCTATATCTATTGAAACAGTTGTACATTTTATTTCCAAATTGTATATATTTTAAATATTGCTTGTGTAGTATTCTATTATTATTTCATATATATTATTTCCTATTATTTAATGTATATTCTGTATGTGTGCTTTGTGTCTGATATTTTGCTGCTGCAACACCGTTATTTCCCATTTTTTGGGATCAATAAAAATCTATCTATCTATCTATCTATCTATCTATCTATCTATCTATCTAAATGAAATGTAAATGTGAAACATCACCATGTCACTCGCCAACTTGGTTGATGCTGACTCTAATCCCACAAAGGACATGAC
Organism: Sander lucioperca; assembly: GCF_008315115.2. Lineage (NCBI taxonomy): Eukaryota > Metazoa > Chordata > Actinopteri > Perciformes > Percidae > Sander > Sander lucioperca. The sequence goes on from NC_050175.1 coordinate 37,066,642, forward strand.
AAAGGAGCAGGTCAATAACGACAATAACGGAAGCATTTCCATGGTGCCATGCCATTGTCCCAACAGCCCATTATTCCCAAACCCTAATAGTTTGAAAAAAAAAAACTTACCATTGGATCGAAAGCCAAAAGTCTGACTGTTATGAAACAATCCGTGGTTTGTATTCTATCATCTACAGGCTTCTAAAGGTTGAATGAGACACACAGCTCTCATTTCCAATGACGCCCTGATTCAGCCTGTTCTCATGAACCATTCCTTCAAAAAGTTACGAAGAGTTAAGTTAAGTTAAGTTAAGCCCTGTAATTCTTAAGCATTCCACGTTTCTTTTGCTGTATTCACTACATTGATGGCCGCTGTATACGAATGTGGCTGGCCGCATTGGGCATTAACATACAGGACTTTCAAGCCAGAGAGCGGAGTTGGCTTCCCAGGGAAAACTAAAGCCTTTCACCCAAGAAACGTGTGTTCCTGGGAGTGTTTTAAAGGAATACGCCACCGTTTGTTGAAATAGGGTTATTCACCGTCTCCTCTATATTTATATAGGTGGGCAAACGCATTTTTGTCTCAGTGCATGCATTGTCTTAGTCCGTCAGCACCGGCGCTAGCTTAGCTTAGCGTAGTCGATGGAATCCTTTGTTGCCGGCATAGACTGTGTATTATTAGTGGACAGAGCATCCGATTCGGCAAAGTGCTGCAAATGCGGAAGTGCCTTAAACCTGCATTCTATCTGAATTCCAGCAGGAGGCGACATTTGCGGTTGCAAAAAGGAGGTCGGTTTCTATAGAAGTCTACGGCGAAATGACCCACTTCTCACTTGATTTATTACCTCAGTAAACATTTCAATTAAGAGTTTATGGTCTCAATCGCTAGTTTTAAGTCTTCTGCGACACAGAATGATGTTCATTTTTTTAATTATGGTCTCGTTGATTTTAAAATCGCCGATAAAGCAGCGGGTTTTTTAGGGCGTGGCTATGATGTGATTGACAGTCAATCATGACAGAGGTTTAGCAAAGCTTATCCATGGCACGTAAACTTCACTTTGGGGGTTGACCAGCTTTCGTCTTCGTGACTGTGACACTTGGTCGCCTAATAATGTCTTGTTCAGCATTAGGTTGTACGACAAGACACTCAAAGGAGTCGGTAGTTCAGTTTTTCCGGTAAGTAACGTTACATTTTGTTTTAATACTGTTTTTCGTTAGCCAACGTTAGCATCCCAATTAATTTCAGTTAGCTAGCTAGATTGCACCTTGCTAACCAAGCTAGCGGGCTAACTAATAACGTTATGCAGACCGTATAAACGGATTAACGTTACAGTCGTATACAGTAGGTATGCACAACGGTCTCGCCGGTGATCTGTTTTGAACCATATGTGGTGTTATTGCTAATCGATGCGCATGTAATGATAATGTTAGCTTAAAATCTAAGCCTGATATAGCTAACGTTATAGTGCAAATTCATATAAACCCTATTCGCATGGGATTAGAATCATTTTGGGACCGCGTGTGATTTAGAAATTACCCCCTCACATCTTTTTGTGTGGCGCATTCGCACGGGAAAAGCGGAGACTGCTTTTACTTGAATATACTGAAATATATGTACCCCGCCCGAGAGTTGGGCAACGTTACCCGGAGGCGCCCAAGGACAGGCACATATATTATCCCTGCCGTGGCGGCACCCACCCTCGGACAAAGCCGCGGGGGGAGCGCATCGACGGGTGGGGCAGTGGGCCAGAATATCCATTGTGATAAAATGTTGCACATGAAAATTTATATATATTATTGTAAAGTTACATAAGTGTTCTATCTTGAAAAATCTTCAGTTCTGCAGCCAAATGTATTGTATAAAGCACCAGGTTCAATATTGGAGCATCACTATGTAAAAAAAACTCAAGCAGTCACCACCTTCACAGGTTAAAGTGTTTTTTTTGTAATTTCACATAAAAAGGGTCTTCAATAGCTAGAACTGGTCCACCGTAAGTGCACCCATAAGCAAAATGTGAGTCTTGTAATGGATGTGTCCTGTTGTGTAACTGTTAGGCCTGCTGCTCTTCTCTGTCTCTCCCCTCTCCCTCCCTCTGTCTGTCCTAATTGCAGAAGTGGAGTCTGGAGTGCGGGAGTCAGGGTTCCAGCTGCCTCTCATCTACCACAATCAAACTCTTCATATACCATCATCCCGTCATTCCTCCACTCTGCGTCAGATCATAGTCAAGGCGACCACAGTTAGTCTTGCTCCTGACCAAACTTGCTATCTGTTTAGTCATTTGTGTATTTGTGTATTTGCCTGTCCTGATCCCTTCTCTTGTGCCTCAGCTTCCTTTGGAACCTGGCTCCTGCTGCCGCTTCACTCCTGCCATCCACCAGACCAGAACCACCACCCCTGGACCCCACCACTAGCCGGCCTACTGTCTTCCTCTGACGGACCCGCTCCTTCCCAGAAACCACCGTACTCGTTCTCCATCCTGGAAACCTGGACTTGCTTTTCCCTATTGGAAACCTCGATACCTCGGACTCGATACTTGAGTACTTTAAATAAACCTGTTAATTCACACTCCTGGCTCTGCGTTCTGTCTGCATTTGGGTTCTGTTCACCATTCAAACCTAACAGTTACCACTTTAGAAGTATGTATTAGGCATATAATGTAATGTATTTAGGATTAAACTGTTAGAATTAGATATTGACATTGCATGTCCTTGTATGGTTTTTAGTTTTCATACTTTAAAAATGTCAGTGCAGTAAATATCAGGTACATTTGATTTAATCATTACATTGAATAAGTTCCTTTGCAATTTGTGATCATACTTTTGTTATAATGAATTTACAATAACCCTACACAGATTAAACAGCACCTAGTGCATTTTCAATTACCTACACTTGACTACGTATTTCAAAATGAAATATATGCCTACAAAGTAATCAAAGGATTTTGGTGAAGTGTTTTCATGGTGTTTAAAATTGATAAGCATTAACTTCAAAAACTACATAAACCACAAACACTGGCAATATTTTTAAGATTATGTGAAATTGATGAATTAAATAATGTAGTTCACCTTTTACAATCCAGTGTAAGTTCCACACATAAACACTGCTGTAGGTAAAGGCAAACTTAACTGTCACAAGACATGTCTGCATAATAAAAAGAGGTAGTTGAATCATTAGTGCCACATTGTTAATTACAGTAGAAATGGTTGACATTACAAACCACAATATAAAAATATAGCTTAACATATAAAGATTAAAGGACAATTCCGGCGCAAAACGAACCTAGGGGTTATTAACAGATGTGTACTCACTCTGTCGCTCTCTGGGACATGTTTTCATGCTAATCAAATGAGTTTGGAGCTTAAAAGACGCTAGCGTGGACCGCCGATTAGCTTACAACGCTAGTATTCGGGGCACAGGGAACGTAAAAACAAATCGCTATTTATACCACTAAAAATGCTCAAAATATCACCAAACTTCAATGGTAGCATAATGAGGGTCCCTACATGTTAACCGAAGCATTGAGAACTTTGTAAGTGTACCGACAGTTTATTGAACGAAGAGCTGCGGGAGCTCCGTGAAAGGGCTACGAGAGAGAGAGAGCTACCGGTAGTCAATGCTGCAACACAGCCTCGTACTTCAGGAAACTGGTGGTGTACCTACAGACATTGTGAAGCTATGGCCACCGAACAGGAGTGTCTGTGTTGCACGGAGTGGGACCTGTTGCGTCGCGATGCCCAAGAGACGCAGTGTTTTGTACAGTCTGAAGATTTCCCCTCTCTGATAAACAGGGCTGGACTTGAAACTTTTTCGGTGACCCGGACCAGAGGGACCAGATGGACAGTTATCCACTGAGTAAGTACACTAGACAAGTTATGCAGAGTGCGATTATTTCAGATATATTGAGCAAATTGCTTTTGATTTTAGTTTGCATCGCCAGCTACAAGTCATGACTGGTTTCCAAGACGGCGGCGGCATGTAAACATGAACACGTGTCTTTATAATCTATCTTTTCAATAAACTGTCTGTACACTTACAAAGTTCTCAATGCTTCGGTTAACATTTAGGGACCCTCATTATGCTACCGTTGAAGTGTGGTGATATTTTGAGCATTTTTAGTGGTATAAATAGCGATTTGTTTTTACGTTCCCTGTTCCCCAAATACTAACGTTGTAAGCTAGTCAGTGGTCCGCGCTAGCGTCTTTCAAGCTCCAAACTCATTCGATTAGCATGAAAACATGTCCCAGAGAGAGACAGAGTGGGTACACATCTGTTAATAACCCCTAGGTTTGTTTTGCGCCAGAATTGTGCAGCACTCTGTTCAGTCAAGTCCAAATGCCTGGGTAAAGAAATAAAAGCTGCCTTTACAATTAAAGTGAGCATAGTGTGACAGTCTGTTGGTTGTCTGTAATGCACAGTGGAAAAAGAAAAAAAAACCTGTGAGCCTTGTCGATCTAACCCCGGATTGGCAACAGCCCTCCCCCTGCATCTCTTGGTGGTGCCAGAGAAGATGGACTTCATGCCTGGATACTGCAGGTGGAGGTGCTGCAGGTCCTCCTTCATTCCTGTAATGAGGTTGACGCCCTTGACATCTCCCAGGTCATTCCCACCACAGTGAACAAGGAGGACATCCAGGGCTGCTCTTCTTTGTAGGGACTGGAAAAAGAAAGGGAGAAGGCTCTTCCACCGCAGACCACCCCAGCCGAACCAATAGATGTAGACATCTTCAATGCCAAGGTTGTTCCCCGTGGTCTTTTCCTCTCTCTCGGCCCCAAGCCGGACGTAGCTGTCTCCAATGATCCAGACTGTTGCTGGATGGAAAAACACATTGTAATAGTTATCCTGTGCCTGTTCTTACCTCTCTCGTGTCTCTCCCCTGCAGCCATCGTCTCCATACCTCGTTCTGATCCCCAGTCAACTGGCTTCATTACTAGGTCCCCTCCTCACGGCTCTCCGCTTCATCCTTCCCCCTCTTGGACTCTGCCTGTTCCCTGGACTTCACTGTCTCCTCCTCGGTTCCCACGGCCCCTGTTTCCCTGCGCTCCCCGAGCTTCCTTGGCCCTCTGATCCCTCGCCATATTACTCTCAGCTCCCGAGCCCTCACCATCCTATCCTCTGTCTTCCCTCACCATCCTACCCTGCCTATTGATCCCTCGCCATATTACTCCCAGCTCCCGAGCCCTCACCATCCTGTCCCCTGTGTTCCCTCACCATCCTACCCTGCCTATTAATCCTTCGCCGTTCTATTCTCAGCCCTCACCATCCTACTCCAGCCCTCAAGTCCCTCACCATCCTTGTGTGTCTTTTTTTTAGTTTTATACATTTGAGTGCCTTTTTTATATGTGTGTGACATGTAGGTTATGGTTCTAATAGTTGTAATAATGTTATATTTACTTTATTGGGCAATAAAGACAGCTTTTTGTTAACAAAGAAAGTGTTTCTGAACATCAATGACATTCAAAACAGTGATAACTGAAACATATATACAACACACCTTGCAGTGTGTATAAAAATATTTATTGCAAACAGACCTAAGTATGTATGATGACGTAACCAAGTGGTGTCTCATTTCATAGGGGTATGTTTTCACCCCTACCCCTTACCACTCGGTTTCGAGGGACAAGGGCTAGGGGTAAGACGAAGGGGTAGGGGTAAGGGGAAAGATGAGAAATGAGACTCAGCCTTAATCTGCATTGCTATTTGTACTCGTTGTGAATACGCAGGCCACAAGAAGTAATTAGGTTGTTTTTTGTTGTTGTTGGCTCACTTTTAATCACGACATGCTAACCAGCAACAAAGGATTCCATTGACTACGCTAAGCTAAGCTTAGTCCCCTTAGGGTCTAAGCTTAGCTTAGACCCTAAGGGGTCGGATGGAGCACGGCCACGGATTCTCATGGTGATATTCCTGACATATCGAGACAGAGACCGAGTTATGAAAGCAGCGCGTCTGAAAGGTGAAATCATAGTCGAGCGTAGCCGTGTCATGTTTTTCCCGTATCTCTCCACTGAAGTCCAAAGACAAAGAAAACTTTTTGATGGAGTGAAACAAAGCCTGCGCCAAATGCGTAAGGAGTATGGATTTATGTTCCCGGCTAAATTGCAAATTCTACACAACAAACCCTGGCACTACTTCACTTCCGCAGCCCAAGTTGAAGAATTCATCCGAAAGATTAAGAAGGCGAACATCAATTATAACGCACTTCAAGGGTCATCATCTGAGTGTAGTAGTAGGCCTATCAGAGAACTTTGACTAAGTGGCAAGATAGATTATCCTACGTTGTTGTCTCAGAGACTGTTATGGTAAGCTTTAACTGAGGGAGAGTTTAAATTATGGATGGCATAGTCACTTTGTCTGGGCTACTGTCACTGTCATTCATGTAGGCTACTGTAACTAACTAAAGATTCTAATCATACTGGGTCACAAACCAACATTGTATTTTTCATCCGAATTTACATGCATTCGTCAGAACACGCCCGACCTAATGTAGTTTATTTTGTTTTTATTTTCAAAGTGCTGGTTGCTATACTGCTCCTCTAGAGGATCATTTGGGAGAGGCCTCTGTTATTTCCTGTTCTGTTTGTTTGCTCTGAAGGCACACTGTTCATTTTATTACAATGCATGGTTAAAAAGGTGGTTGCAAATAAGCTTAGTTTACTGACTTCATCATGAGCGGTGACACTTAAATAAATATTATTTCATAGAATGTTAAGGGTCTTAGGAAGATAGTGAAATTAAAACAAGTGATATCTAGGTTGAGCAACTAAAAACACAGATAGCTTTTATTCAAGAGACCCATTTACTTTAGCCTGGCTCTGCCCTCCTACTTACTTCCGCTCAATTTTCATTTCCCTTCAGTACTCAGTCTGGGTTTGCGGTATAGTCTTGGGTTTTCTCCGGTCAAAAATTTGACGGTCCAATCAGTGAACAGAGGGAGTGGCTGAGAACGATGACGTTGAGGACGTGCACTAGAAAGATGCGAGCAAAGCCATTCGGTCCGTTGTGGCAACGCTGCCGAATATCCAGAAGTTAAAGCCTGAGCAAGAACAATCTTTGCTGAGTTGTGTTGGTGGCCGTGATGTCGTGGCCCTCCTCCCCACGGGGTTCGGGAACAGTTTGATTTTCCAGTTCGCACCGTTAGTGGTGAAGGAGTTGGCTAAGGCTAACGCTAGCGATGCTAATGCTAAATATAAGCCGATAGCCCCTCTTGTTGCACATGCGCATGACATACGTCACGACCAAACGTTAGTGATTGGTTATGGCAGATCCAGAGTGGCTCTGGGCAGATCCAATAGTTTTAAACTTCAACAGAGTACCCGCCTTCAAGGAAGTTAACACTGGTCAATGGAGAGAGGCCAGACTCTCTGGACTAATGAAATGTACAGAGTCTGGTAGGACCAAGCTACAATTACTTTCCACTGAATACGTTCCTTTAAAAAGGAAACTACGGGTTTATAATACCATACAAGACACCGCAGGGAGATTCGTTATCATCCAAGGCTCTTTACTAAATCAAGATATTAATTTAGTATGTTTATATGGTCCTAACAGTGATGATACACAGTTTTATAATAACTTGTTTCTAACTTCATCAACATTACATGGTCATATTTGTATGGCAGGAGACTTCAACTGTACTCTCAACCCAGCAGATCAGATCATGCTTTACTACTTGTCAATTACAATGTTGAAGCAGCTAATAAGGGCCCAACCATGTGGCGATTAAGCTTGCGATGGCTACGTGATAATGAGTTCTTCAAATTTGTTGGAACCGTGTAATTCTGCCGTAGTTTTGGTTTTCCCTCTCCGATGTAGAGCAGCGTACAGCCACTTCCCTAAACTTTGTCTCATTCAGAGACCAGAGACTCAAACGGGGCTCTGAGTCTGTCAGACGGTCGGAGATCTACTGCATCAGCAGAGCAATCACGTAATGCACAGCAGACTATGGTACAGGTAGATTATTTTCTGAAGTATAGTGACTTTATTCTTGTAATAGCCTATTATCACTTTACACTGATAGTATACACGAGGTGTTAAGTTATCTTGGGGAAAATGCTAGCCTGGTTGACACCAGACCCTTCTCAGTTGTAACTGAGAAGAACTGGGTAAGGTTCATTCACAGCCCATTTCCAAAGGGGCGTCACCAACGGACGCCGCTCAAATGCCTCTGGGTGCATTGGATAGTCCAACCAATCACACCAACGTGCCGGGTGACGTAGCAGCGACAGTGGCATCAACGGGTTGCTGCGCTTCAGGTGGCCGTCATGTTGAATGTAAATGAAAAGCTGCTTGCTGTCGCTGCGCCATCGTCATCGTGTAAAGCCCACCTCAACGGTTGTGATTGGTTCCTTGATTTGGAAAAATTGGAAATGGGCTTTGCAGAGCAAATCTCAAATTTGCTGGAAGTTCGTCAGGGTTTTCCCAGGCTAGGAAAATGCTCCTTTATCCCAATTGTCACCTATTTGGGGGAACAGAAACTTCACACCAGGTACTAGTGACCTTGGTTTTAAGTTATGGGCAGACAGAGGTACCAGTAACATTTCAAATCTGTATGAGAATAATACTCTTTTAAATTTGAATGAGATTAAGCAAAAGTTTAGCATTAACTCTAAACATTTGTTCAAGTATCTTCAGATAAGAAGACACACAACTCTGTAAATCTTCCCTGTCCACATTCTTTAGAAAATACAGTTTTGAACCATTATGGAACAGCTGGACTAATCTCAAAATGCTATCAGATTATCATAGCTGCATGAAAAGAATCCTCAGAGGATAAAAGATTAGCATGGTGTTCAGATCTTACTGAAGGAATCACTGTAGAAGAATGGCAGGATATATGTCTCCAGTGCCAAGTACAAACAATAAATACAAGGTTCAAACTCCTCCAGTATAAATGGGTGATGAGAACATACATTACCCCAGAGTTACTACATAGCATTTACCCTAATACACCGGATACTTGTGTCAAGTGTGGTATACAGAAAGGTAGCTTGTTTCACTGCCTCTGGGAATGCACCCTCATTCAAGAATTTTGGAGAGAGATTATTACAATTGTATCTATGTTTATCAATGAACAACTTCCACTATGTCCCAAACTTTGTATTTTTGGATGTTTCCCAGCAAGATGTACATTAAATAATAGCAGGAAGAAGATGGTTATATTTTGTCTTCTTGAAGCTAAACATGAAATTGCACTGTCATGGATATCTGTTCACAGACCAAGGAAGCAAAGCTGGGTTGAAGGGCTACTGCAATGCCTTGCCCTGGAGAAACTTACATATGTTGTTAACGGGAAATATAACACTTTTGTAAAGATTTGGGGCTCATTTATGCAGTTTCTAGAGTAGAATTTATTTATTTATTTTCAATAAGATCACTGATCACATTTTGGAATGTGGGAGCATTATATATGCACACAAAGTATGTCCATCTGTGCATGTACATGTTTGTCACTCCTTAGTGTTATTCTTTCCTTTTCCTTAAAGTGCTCATATTATGCTCATTTTCAGTTTCATAATTGTATTTAGAGGTTGTACCAGAATAGGTTTACGTGGTTTAATTTTCAAAAAATACCATATTTTTGTTGTACTGCACATTGCTGCAGCTCCTCTTTTCACCCTGTGTGTTGAGGTCTCTGCTTTAGCTACAGAGTGAGACATCTCACTTCTGTTACATCTTTGTTGGGAGTCGCAAATGTGCAGTAGATACTCAGTCAGTGCTTGGGCAAAGGATTTAAAAAGAATATGTTTACGCCATTTACTCTCTAACTGGGACGTAAGAGCAGATGAGGTTTAACCATGTAGCCAGCTAATTTAAATATTTCACGTTACTGTATTATGTGAACAGTTAACAGGGTCCAAATGTTCCACCAAAATAAGTTGCTTCCTGAGATTCTTTTGCAGAGCCACCGTCGCTGCGTCATCTGTGGCGTAGCCAGACCTTACTCCACAGCTCTGTGGAGATACGTCTGGCAATGCGAGATTATTAGTCACTGAACTCTATTTTCAGAGCAACGGGCCTCGGAGCAGTCAGTAAAGGAGCCTTACTATTTTTTCCAATTGCTAAAACACAATTTTGCAAACTAGGCTGGTTTTATCAAAATACTTAACACAATTCACAAAACCACACACCCAAACTGTAAAATACCTCATATATCCTGCAAAATTAAGCACTGCAACCAAAATTACATATAGCATTATCAAAATCAAACTTTTGCACCACACACTTCATTCATATTACCAGATTTTTGTGTAACCAACTTCACATTGTTGGGCATAACGAAAAGCACTCCCATCTTTAGTATGCTTTGCCATAATACTAAAATAGTTCAAATTGTAGAAAATTCTTCAGATTGTTCACACAGAAATATTTGCAGATACACACATGCTGTTGAAACATTTCTTTTTTTATTTTCACCAAACAAGTCAGTGCAACATATGCACAGCAGATATATTTACATTGGGCTGAACAAAAATATGCTCACAAAAAATAAAAATAAATGTGCAGAAATGTTCTAAAAAAACCGGTGCTCACCTGTGGTCTTTTCATAGTGCTTACTTCTTGATTGAAGTGGTAACAATGAACCATTGAGGTGTTTGGCCAGGTGGCACATATATTGGCCAATTAGCTCATGTAGTTTCATTTTGAATGGCAGTGTTGTTGAAATGGCAAAGATGTGACTTTATGTCAGATTGTTGTGTCTTAGGCAGAGAACCGTGTTCAGTGCATTTATTGTAAAAGTGCCATTTTGAATTGCAAAATGTGTGTAAAGCAAGTTTCCCATTGTAAAACTGCTCAGACTTAGCTGGTAGGGGAAATGAAAAACAGACATCCTGCATTCCAGGGACTCTGTGTGTGTGTGTGTGTGTGTGTGTGTGTGTGTGTGTGTGTGTGTGTGTGTGTGTGTGTGTGTGTGTGTTTGTTCTTGTTTAACTATATTCGTGGGGTCCAAAAACCGGGAATACAGTAGACTTGTGGGGTCCGGACAGCTTTGTTTTTAAAGGGCTGTTTGAGGGTTAAGACTTGGTTTTAGGATTAGGGTTAGAATTAGGTTATGGTTAGGGTGAGGGTAAGGGTTAAGGTTAGGCATTTAGTTGTGATGGTTAAGGTTAGGGTAAGGGGCTAGGGAATGCATTATGTCAATGACGGGTCCCCACAAAGATAGTGACACGCACTATGTGTGTGTGTGTGTGTGTGTGTGTGTGTGTGTGTGTGTGTGTGTGTGTGTGTGTGTGTGTGTGTGAGTGTGTGTGAGTGTGAGTTTTTGCAGGGTGCAAATGTTCCACCAAAATGAGATGCATAATGCATAATTTTGCAGAGCCACCATTGCTGCGTCATCTGTGGTGGAGCTGGGCGTTACTCCACAGCTCCCTAAAGAATGTCTGGCAATGCGTGATTATTAGTCACTGAACTATAGTTAGTTAGTTAGTTAGTTAGTTAGTTAGTTATGTTTTATTTCTGTCATGCCAAACATCTTGGCCCATCCCACATGGGATTACAAGACACCACAAATTTACTTATGGCTGAAAACTGAAATACTGTAAATATTACACAAAATACATGTAAACCAAAATAAAATCTATTAGTTTAATTGATTATCAAAACAGTTGCCGATTAATTTAGTAGTTGACAAATAATCGATTTATCTTTGCATATGTATCTCCAACCTTTACTGTAATAAAATGTAACCGTATCTCATGTTGTTTTACATCACTGGAAGCACTGTGAAGTTTTTGTGACTCACTTCTATTGCTATTTACGGTCTCTGGATCGAAGCCAGCTGATAATCAGCTGAGAAAGTCGTCAGCTGGGACATAAACATATCTTTCTTATCCTGCTTTCCATGGACGAAGGGTGGGTGTGTGTGTGTGTGTGTGTGTGCGAAGAGTTTGTTGTTCTTCCATTGTTTAAAGTATGTCTCCAAGTGCAAACTATGCCTTTCACATACATTAAAAAAGGGTTGCCATGGTAACTCACTGATTACAACTGGTACATCCTGTCTGCATTTATTGTTTTTTCATCGAGCCAGATGCCAAAATCTCAACCTTTAAAGATCCACTTTCCTAGGTATTTTAGAGAAAACATGACCATGTTTTAATACAATTACTGGGACGGGCTATGACTCATTTTAACCTTAACACATTCACTTTTGATAGTACATTTACACCTGCTTACACACGTTTTCAAAACTATGTCTCCTTTTTTTCAAAACTCTTCACACAATTCCCAAAACTGCACACACACAAAATGCAAAATGCCTTACATCTCCTTCAAAATCAAACACTGCATTCAAAATGCCATGAACACACCTCAAAATGAAGCATTTGCATCAAATGGCAAACACTTTTTTTCATAATAGTACATTTTTGGGGTATTGTATGCACTTTGTGCTAAAATAAAGTCTGATTGATTTATAATGCTGAAATAGTCATTAGATTGTTGCATGCCTGTTCTCATTTCTGAAGGTTTGAAGTATGGACGTCACTGTAAAGCTGCTCAAGATGGGCTTCTCTCATTGTTACTGTAATCTGTGGTTGATCACATGATCAATAAGTGTGGCCCAGATCTCATCAGAGATGGCCCTCCCTTCTCCTCCTCCTCCTCCTCCTCTTCCTCCTCCTTCTCCTCCTCCTCCTCCACGTTGTCATCCCCTGTCTCTCCCTCCTCCTCCTCCTCGTTGTCGTCCCCTGTCTCCTCCTCCTCCTCCTCGTTGTCGTCCTCGTTGTCGTCCCCTGTCTCCTCCTCCTCCTCCTCGTTGTCGTCCCCTGTCTCCTCCTCCTCCTCCTCCTCCTCCTCCTCCTCCTCCCCTTGCTCTCTGTCTATTGTTGGCATCCTTGTTGTGTCCACAACTCATCATTATTAAAACAGTTGCCGATTAATTTTGTAATTGACAAATAATCGATTTATCTTTGCATATGTATCTCCAACCTTTACTGTAATAAAATGCAACCGTATCTCATGTTGTTTTACATCACTGGAAGCACTGTGAAGTTTTTGTGACTCACTTCTATTACTATTTACGGTCTCTGGATCGAAGCCAACTGATAATCAGCTGAGAAAGTCGTCAGCTGGGACGTAAACATATGTTTCTTATCCTGCTTTCCATGGACGAAGGGTGTGCGTGTGTGTGCGCTGTGTGTGTGTGTGTTTGTGCTGTGTGTGTGTGTGTGTGTGTGTGTGTGTGTGCGCGTGTGTGAAGAGTTTGTTGTTCTTCCATTGTTTAAAACTACACCCTTCGGATACATTAAAAAAGGGTTGCCATGGTAACTCACTGATTACAACTGGTCCATCCTGTCTGCATTTATTGTTTTTTCATCGAGCCAGATGCCAAAATCTCAACCTTTGACTTTCCCAGGTATTATAGAGAAAACATGACTTCATCACAGAAATCATATCTGATTTGTTTTAATAATATTACTGGGACGGGCTATGACTCATCTTGACCTTTTGTGACTCACTTTCGTTACTCTTTTGGTCCCCGAGATGTTACCAGCTGATAGCTGTTGAGAAGTCGTCAGATGTGATGTCATAATGTGTTATAGCAAAAATGTGCCAAAACTGAAAACATACTGTTGCTAAGGTGTGGGTCCAGCGATGTCATTACACAGGACGATTTTGGCCGTGTGCAAACTGCTACTGTGACTCAGCATGAAAACGAGGGGAAGCTCACACGGAAAACTCTTTTGCAGGAACACACTGATGACATTCACACCTGGAAGCTGCACCTCAGTGGGGGAAATGAACCAACAAGCTTTCTCTTCTAACCTTTAAGCCAGTATCTATCTATCTATCTATCTATCTATCTATCTATCTATCTATCTATCTATCTATCTATCTATCTATCTGTCTCTCTGTCTGTCCTCTATGTCATTATCATCTTTCCATCCTTCCTTCCTTCCTTCCTTTCGCCCTTCCGCCCTACTTACTTACTTTTGTTTGTTTGTTTGTTTCTATCTGTCTATCTGTCTGTCTGTCTGTCTGTCTGTCTGTCTGTCTGTCCTATATCTCTCTATCATCTTTCCATCCTTCCATCTTTCTTTCTTTCTATCTTAACTTAATTACTTACTGACTTTAATTACTTTGTTTCCTTCTTTCCTTCCTTCCTTCCGCCCTACTTTGTTTGTTTGTTTGTTTGTTTGTTTGCTTGCTCAGGCAGCACATGTAATCTAATACGGGGAAAATTTGCTTCTGCAAACGTGTGATTGGAAAAGGAATGGAAAGTCTGAGGGCCTCTGGTGGATGGATTAAGATGGTGGAGTTATTATAAAAAACTATAACTAAAATAAGCCATGAAACATATTTTTAGTGAACTGAAACAAACTAAAATCCAAAACCTTCCAGAAAAATTTGTCTCTGTTTTGGTATTTATTGTATATTCTTATTAATGTTTAATATGTTTGTTTACATGTATGCACCCACTCACAAAGGCAGATTCCATGCACTTCTACTGTGGCAATAAACTGCTTTCTGATTCTGATCTATCTATCTGTCTGTCTGTCTGTCTGTCTGTCTATCTATCTATCTATCTATCTGTCTGTCTGTCTGTCTGTCTGTCTGTCTGTCTATCTATCTATCTATCTGTCTGTCTGTCTGTCTGTCTGTCTGTCTATTTGTCTCTCTGTCTGTCTGTCTCTCTCTCTGTCTGTTTGTCTGTCTGTCTGTCTATTTGTCTGTCTGTCTGTCTGTCTGTCTGTCTGTCTATTTGTCTGTCTGTCTGTCTGTCTGTCTGTCTATTTGTCTGTCTGTCTGTCTGTCTGTCTGTCTATTTGTCTGTCTGTCTGTCTATTTGTCTGTCTGTCTGTCTATTTGTCTGTCTGTCTGTCTGTCTGTCTGTCTGTCTGTCTGTCTGTTTTAAGCCCCCAACGTCGTCTTCCAGGCAGCGCTACGATTATGCAATGGTTAGGATTAGGGTTAGCTGCCTTGAAGTCGACGTTGGGGGCTTACAGTTTTTCTCTATTGGTTTGGCTCATTTCTTGAAACAGAAATTACATTCTCAAAACTCTAAGATCATTTGGCAAACAGTCTTACAGTTCAGCACAACACTATAGCTCACTTGCAAAAGCTCATATCTCTCCCAAAACTGTTCACTCATGCTTCAAAACTAAACTCCTTTCCCATATAAAGAGTCAGTGCCACGAAAATGGCAAATATCCTTCTCAATTGCTTTGGCTCATTTCTTGAAACAGACCGGACATTCTCAACACTCTTGGTGCTTTTGCCAAAATAACCTGGATGGTTCAGCACAACACCATGGTTCACCTGCAAAAGCTCATACCTCTCCCAAAACAGTTCACCCGTGTCAAAACTAAATTTCTTTCTCATTTAAATAGTCAGTGCCCCCAAAATGCTTTGTCCCTTTGGCATTGTGTAAGCACTGCAAGTCAAAATGTTTAGATGTTTTGTCACTATGGCAGAGGACCATTGAAATATCCCTCATGTCCACCTTTCAGTCTTAGCCCAGTCCTTCATTGACAATGGTTGCTGTACTGTTTTTTGTCTAGCTAACAGAATGCAATTGTGTATAAAACTGAAAAAAAAATAAATAAATAGGATTTTAGGGTAAGAGTACCCTCCAAGGTTTGACATCACACATTGCACTCATACTGCCAAGGAAATTGTAACCATTTTTATTCACACATATAAAGTAACTTCCATACATCAGAGTAAAAAGAAAATGTATACAGCATAATATACTGTAATATAAACAAACAAAAAACAAGGAAAATTATATGTAGCCTACAGTGCTGTAAATAAGCTGGAGTTTCACAACTAACAGTTCTTCACTGGTCGCTGTCCTCAGCCTCCCTCTCCTGGCCACCGTCCTCACCCTCCTGGCCATCCACACGCTGCGGCCACAGATTCTCGTCCACATCACAGAGTATATTCTCCCTTGCGATGCAACGAGGGAAGAAACGGCGTGCATGTCGCAACCATCCCCTACACTGATCTCCTGTAATATCCTCACACGCAGCGTCCATTGCATGGAGTAGGGACCTCTGATCTTGAGCCCGATGCTCATACACTCTCCACCTCCAAGCGGAGAAATACTCCTCAATAGGATTGAGGAAAGGAGAGTAAGGTGGTAGGAACACCATGACCATCCTTGGATGAGTAGTGAACCAGGCCCTGATGAGCGGGCCACGGTGGAAATTCACATTGTCCCATACAGTGACATATTGTGGTAGGTGAGGCTCTACGAGACCTCTCTCATTTTCAGGGATCAAATCAAAATGAAGGCGGTCCAAGAAGATGAGGAGCTTCTGTGTATTGTATGGGCCAAGACTGGGGATGTGAGTGGCCACACCATTCTCAGAAATGGCAGCACACATAGTTATATTTCCCCCTCGCTGGCCTGGGACATCCACCATGGCCCGGTGGCCAATAATATTACGGCCACATCTTCGGCCTTCAGCCAGCTTCATCCACAAACACGAGGATGTGAGGGGTCTCGTTTCCTTCCAATGCCATTGTTCTCTACAATAAAGTAAAAAAAACATCAAATCAATCATACAGAAGAGTCATACACTACAGTTACAGACAATTACATAGGAATGTTCTATGTTCTCCACAAGTTCAGTATACTACTGGCCACTACTCCAGTGGTTCCAAACCTGGGGTACATGTACCCCTATGCAGACGTACTACAGGGGTTATTTGACAGAAAGGGGAGGGGGAAAATCATCAATGACTAGACTTACTGAAATGTTACAGTAAAACCCACAGTATTAGATAGATTTACATGGGAGGCACTAATTGCAGCTCTTTGACCCTTTTTCTTATTGTATGTTATATTCTTCAAAATAAGGATTATAATGGTAATTGCATCATACAGTAAGCTGCAGTTTTTAGGCAAAATGTTGAAGTCAGATAAATCAAATACTTTCATACCTGGACTACCTGGATTCAGAAATCAGGTAAAG
Organism: Sander lucioperca; assembly: GCF_008315115.2. Classification (NCBI taxonomy): domain Eukaryota; kingdom Metazoa; phylum Chordata; class Actinopteri; order Perciformes; family Percidae; genus Sander; species Sander lucioperca. The sequence goes on from NC_050175.1 coordinate 37,083,540, forward strand.
TGGGTACTGAAGCCAAAAAAGTTTGGGAACCACTGCTTAATTGTAAAAAAGGTTATAATGATGGACAACCAGTAACTGACATGTACATACTGGTACCGCAGCTCTTTCACTCTATCAGACTTCCTCTCAAAGGGTACCCTGTAAATTTGCTTCATTGTCATCTGATGCTTCTTCAATATCCAGTCTATTGTGGAGATGCTTATAGAGTTGACATTTTGGAATATGGCATTGTCTTGTAGGATTGCAGCGCGGATCTGTCTCAATGTGATGGCATTATTTGCAATCACCATGTTGTTGTTCATTGAGAAGTTTTCCTCTGCCCCCCGTGCAAGGTTGTCGTCCAATCCTAGACATAGAATTCAAAGGACAACACTCCATTTGTAATGTATACCTTATGTATTCCTTACAGAATGAGTTACCAATGTAATTGTATTGTTGTTTTACTTACAGTAACTTTACCACAATTCTAATGCATCACTGCACAGTGACTGGAATACTACTGTAAACTGTATCATCAATACTCTAGAAAATAAACCATTACATAGGTTATTTTCTCCAATATTGTTCTTGTCATTTTTAGTATCATAACATCCCATTGAGGTAAGATATTACTGTAGGCCTATCACACACACACACACACACACACACACACACACACACACACACACACACACACACACACACACACACACACACACACACACACACACACACTAAATTAATAGGTAAATGAGTAAATAAATATATTTCTTGCTCTATGCACAGTGTCCTGTCCTATACAACATATAATTCCATCATTGACTGACTACATACCTGTTTTCCCTGCGAAAGGTTTAGCGAGGCACATTAGGCTGCACTCGGTGACCTGCCTCCGCCATTGTGAGGCCATGGTTGATGACATGGTCTTTAACTGTGGCCCGAATTTCATCCGGGACAGCATGGTGTCTTCGTGCTCCTCGGCCTCTTCCCCCTATTCCACCACCACGCACCCTTACTCCTCCTCCTCCTCTTCTTCTTCCTCTTCCTCTTCCTCGAGCAGGCAGTTGCCCTTGTTCATTTACTTGGCCAGGTGCCTCCATGTTCAGAAATTGTACTGGTCCTGCATGGTCAAGCTCTATATGTACATGTTTGGCAGTCAGGTAACTAAACATACTGTTTGATTGGTCATCTGAGATGTGTGAAACTCCTCCTTCGTTAGTCAAGATCTAGTTTCACCTGACTGTCAATTGCTGTAATCAATTTATCAAATGTTCCAAGAGATTCATATATTGTATTCATGGTATTATGTTCTTGACTAATTTTGACAGTTGAACAGACTATTGTGCATGTGATGACTTCTACAATGAAATGACGCTGACACGTTTTGGAGAGAACAACCATTAGACTGAGAATCAACAATCAGTTTAGATCAACAAGATCTATTCACTTGGAAATTGTGCTAAATGTAGGCTACCTGTACTTAATCATTTGCAAAGATGTACTGAGACATTGAGACATGTACTAAGACATTTGCAATTTGATGAAATGAATGAGAAATTCAATTCTGATGTGAACAATTGCCAAGTGGTTTGGAGGTTTGTCCATGTTGTTTTGAGAATGTCATTTCTGTTTCAAGAAATGAGCCAAACCAATGGAGAATAACTGTAAAACACCATTGAGCGTCTATCTATCTATCTATCTATCTATCTATCTATCTATCTATCTATCTATCTATCTATCTATCTATCTATCTATCTATCTAGCTATCTATCTATCTGTCTGTCTCTCTGTCTGTCCTCTATCTCATTATCATCTTTCCATCCTTCCTTCCTTCCTTCCTTTCGCCCTTCCGCCCTACTTACTTACTTTTGTTTGTTTGTTTGTTTGTTTCTATCTGTCTATCTGTCTGTCTGTCTGTCTGTCTGTCTGTCTGTCTGTCTGTCTGTCTGTCTGTCTGTCCTATATCTCTCTATCATCTTTCCATCCTTCCATCTTTCTTTCTTTCTATCTTAACTTAATTACTTACTGACTTTAATTACTTTGTTTCTTTCTTTCCTTCCTTCCTTCCGCCCTACTTTGTTTGTTTGTTTGTTTGTTTTCTTCTTTCTTTCTTTCTGAAAAATTGAGCAGGTACAGGATGCAGATTTCAGTTTAAGATACGAAGCAACACTGATAATCTAAGTGACTGGGGGGGGAAATGGAAACAGGTGAGCGGGGGAATGAGAGAGTCGGATGACTGGGACCTTGCTCAGGCAGCACATGTAATCTAATACGGGGAAAATTTGCTTCTGCAAACGTGTGATTGGAAAAGGAATGGAAAGTCTGAGGGCCTCTGGTGGATGGATTAAGATGGTGGAGTTATTATAAAAAACTATAACTAAAATAAGCCATGAAACATATTTTTAGTGAACTGAAACAAACTAAAATCCAAAACCTTCCAGAAAAATTTGTCTCTGTTTTGGTATTTATTGTATATTCTTATTAATGTTTAATATGTTTGTTTACATGTATGCACCCACTCACAAAGGCAGATTCCATGCACTTCTACTGTGGCAATAAACTGCTTTCTGATTCTGATTCTGAACTATATTGCCAGGTTAACTAAGGTTAACTGTCATCTAACTAATATAAATGAAATAAAACTGAAAACAAATCATTTTTAGTTTGAGATAGAAAGCCAACACATTCTCACTGCCATCACATAAAATATAGGTGCCTTTGGCATTGTTATTGACGCTAAAAGTCTCCTTTAGCATCAGATCTAAACTCACTTTATCTAAGCGTGCTGGGTCGGGACTTTTGGTTTAGGGAAAGATGTTGGGTGGGCTTACAAAAGGTACGTTTTCATGACATGCGGGACAAGAACGGGACAGTTGGGTTTAGGAAAAGAAGAACGGGACAGTTGGGTTTAGGAAAAGAAGAACTGGACGGTTGGGTTTAGGAAAAGAAGAACGGGACGGTTGGGTTTAGGTAAAGAAGAACGGGACGGTTGGGTTTAGGTAAAGAAGAACGGGACAGTTGGGTTTAGGTAAAGAAGAACGGGACAGTTGGGTTTAGAAAAAGAAGAACGGGACAGTTGGGTTTAGGTAAAGAAGAACGGGACAGTTGGGTTTAGGAAAAGAAGAACTGGACGGTTGGGTTTAGGTAAAGAAGAATGGGACAGTTGGGTTTAGGAAAAGAAGAACGGGACAGTTGGGTTTAGGTAAAGAAGAACGGGACAGTTGGGTTTAGAAAAAGAAGAACGGGACAGTTGGGTTTAGGTAAAGAAGAACGGGACAGTTGGGTTTAGGTAAAGAAGAACGGGACGGTTGGGTTTAGGTAAAGAAGAACGGGACAGTTGGGTTTAGGTAAAGAAGAACAGGACGGTTGGGTTTAGGTAAAGAAGAACGGGACAGTTGGGTTTAGGTAAAGAAGAACGGGACAGTTGGGTTTAGAAAAAGAAGAACGGGACAGTTGGGTTTAGGTAAAGAAGAACGGGACAGTTGGGTTTAGGAAAAGAAGAACGGGACAGTTGGGTTTAGGTAAAGAAGAACGGGACAGTTGGGTTTAGGAAAAGAAGAACGGGACAGTTGGGTTTAGGTAAAGAAGAACGGGACGGTTGGGTTTAGGTAAAGAAGAACGGGACAGTTGGGTTTAGGAAAAGAAGAACGGGACAGTTGGGTTTAGGTAAAGAAGAACGGGACAGTTGGGTTTAGAAAAAGAAGAACGGAACAGTTGGGTTTAGGTAAAGAAGAACGGGACAGTTGGGTTTAGGAAAAGAAGAACGGGACAGTTGGGTTTAGGTAAAGAAGAACGGGACGGTTGGGTTTAGGTAAAGAAGAACGGGACAGTTGGGTTTAGGAAAAGAAGAACGGGACAGTTGGGTTTAGGTAAAGAAGAACGGGACAGTTGGGTTTAGTGTCATGTCACGATTATGTCGATACCTTCAAGTAAAGTGTTACCGTACTTTTACTTAAGGATCTTAAAGGCTCTGAATACTCTTTTCACCACTGGACATACAACATGTATATGTACTGTAGGAACATATATCATACTGACCTTTTCGGTTCAGGATGGAACTTTCAGTGAATCATACCTTTGACTTCTCCATCAGGGCGGGTTCAGAAGATGAAGCAGGAAACAAAAAGGGCTGATGCAAAAGTCACAAGGTTATTGCAAAACAATGACACGAGATATTTCAGGCAGTCCTGCAGCCAGCCTAGTGGAAGGGGGGTGTTCATTTTTTCAAAATTTTGACCTTTTCGCAGTTTTTCCTACACCCACAAGCACGTATGCACGCACACACGTACGCCTCACAGATTTTGCTATGAGTGCATGAAGTTAGTTACGTTGATTGTTGATACATTAGACGTTCGATTGTTACATGACGCGTGCCAGTTAACAGATTCACAGAAGTGATGCTTGTAACAAGATTAGGGCTTCAGTTTGGTTTAGATCATTTTTATTTGAGGGGGATTCAAATTATTGTCCACCGTTACTTTAATGAATGAATGAACGAATGAATGCTTTATTTGGAACATTTTAAAAATACTAAAAACTAAAAAATACACAGAAACAAACAAAATATTAATTTAACATGTCCGAAAAGGAATAGGAAGAAGCACAAGCTTATTTAATCTTACCCCCCCACACTTTTCCACTACTATATAATAATCATCATGAATAGGTAAATGTTTACATCATAAAGTATTTATATCATATTAAACACGTTCTTCACAATTTCCTGTAAGTATATTTATTAGGGCTGTCAATCGATTAAAAAAATTAATCTAATTAATTACAGACTCTGTGATTAATTAATCAAAATTAATCGCATACATAATTAACGGTGCCTGAACCGATACTTTTTAAGAAAGTAAAAAAAGACAAGAAAACAAAGGGTACTAAACAACAGTTGGTGACATTAAAGAACGGCTTGTTTATTGCTAAGGCCATATGGTCAAAATTAAATGATTTAATAATAATGTATAACAATAACTTATTTCACTAGTAAATTGCTGTTGAACGACAAAAACAATCACCAAGGACGTTTACAATAACTTCAAATGCACCACGAAGCTGTAGTTTACCAGTTTCATTGAACGCACCATCTGTGTTGTTTTTCCGACGGCAGCTGCAGATTGTTACATCCCGCTGTTGCACAGTCAAACTTTACACCGTTCAGCGTTAGCTGTCAGCATTGTAACCGTGTTTAATCCAGCTACTAGCTAGCGGTAGGCTAACGTTAGCTGCTGTCGAGTATAGTGTTAACTAGCTAGCGGTAGGCTAACGTTAGCTGCTGTTGAGTATAGTGTTAACTAGCTAGCGGTAGGCTAACGTTAGCTGCTGTTGAGTATAGTGTTAACTAGCTAGCGGTAGGCTAACGTTAGCTGCTGTTGAGTATAGTGCAGGGGCGGATCTAGAAAAATATTTATGGGGTGGCAAGAGGGGGGCTGGAATTTTTGAGGGGTGGCAACATATGGCAGACTTATATATACTGAATTTTATCACAGTTTGATGAGAAATAGTCTGTACACACTACAAAAGGGAACAGGCTGCCATTTACAAACTCAGACAGACAAACTTAATCTCATGCAATCAATGTCCTGCATTTGAGGTTTTATGTGAAACCGTTCATATTAGGGATAAGTGACCATACGATGTGATCTCACTTAATAGGAGATAGAAGTATGATAGAAGTAAGGGGCATCATCACAGGAAAGGCATTAAGGTAAGACAGGTAATGAGAGGGGAAGCAAACAGTTTTGGACTGTGTGAGAGAGGCAGCGCTGCAGGCAGCATTTGTACAAGATTAGGAACTGTCATTGATTAGTTCTAACCATCAGACTGTGTTAACACACACTAACATGTTAGCCTGGGAGAGTATTTTAGGTTAATTTGTTTATTTTTTTAATTTAATCTGAGCAATAGATCTAAAATACATTCTACACAAAATATAAAAACTCATCTCCCCATCTCATCACACTTTCACACTGACAACTTTCCCTAATTATTCATATTTAAGCAAACATGAATTTTTATATTTATTTGATGTTGTTCTTATTCATATGTAACTTAGTATATATGCAGCAACAGTTTCCATACCATGGGGACCAGCTCAACTGGAGCTCGTTGGTGATGGCCCAGGCACTCTGCTTTCCCTTTCACTGTCTGAGCCCTGCACGGTATCTTGTCTCTCACTTTTTCCCTCCTCATCTTGGTGATGCTCTCCCTCCATATCTTCACCGCTGTGGTGTTCTCCCACCTCCTCCTGTCCCTGGTCGCCTTGGCCTTGTATTCTCACTCTGTCACGTTTCTGTTGCCCTTTTCTCTCCACCTCATCTTCATCTTCTCTCTCTCCTTCCACCTCTTCTCTCTCTCTCCTTCCACCTCTTTTCTCTCTCCTTCCACCTCATCTTCTCCGTCTACCTTGCTCAGTTGTTCATTTTCTATTTCTTTCTCTGAGAAAAAACTACATATGCTACCTTTCCTCTTCATTTCTGTAAGATTAAAAGTAATTTTACAATGTTTTCCTTGACAGACGTTGAATCAATATTAGCTTTTGTAGCCTACTTTACACAGAACAAACGTCAGACCTAAGTAACATTATATGTATAGTTAGCGAAATAACGTTCTTCAACCTGATTTTTATCATCTCAAAATCAGCATCGCAACTATGCTAGCACTGTTCTTTCGTTATAATTTCATTTCTTGATAGATAGTTAATCCGTTTTGACCTCTTTCCTCCTGTGTCTCCTTTCCTCGCGACTCCTGGCTCCCTCGCTTTGCGCCGCTCAGTTTTCCAAACAAATCAGGCTCTTGCCGCTCTGGCGTCATCTCGTGCTGCATTCACTGCAGTCGGACATTGGAGATTCGCGCTCATAAATTGTCAAATTGGCCATAACTTTTAATTCATTGCTGCCAACTGGGGTGGCAGCAGGGGTGGCAAGGCTTTCTTTTAGGGTGGCATTTGCCACCCTATGCCACCCCGGTAGATCCGCCCCTGGTATAGTGTTAACTAGCGTCACATGCAGCGGTGTTTGTGTTGCCTGTATCATCTTCAGAGCATCAGAGAGAAGAGCAGACATATCAGTGGCTCCAGATTTCGGTAGCCAGGGTTAGCAGGAAGAAGATTTTTACAAGTAAATGTTCCAATTAATGATCCAGGCAGCACATTCTCGTCTCCCTCCTTCATTTTACAGTCGAATGGTGGCTAGAACAGTATGGAGGAAATATTTATTCATAATTCAAATTGAAAGTCCAAAGAGAAAACGAAGCGAGATCAAATTAAAAATATTATTATTTTTTTAAATTTTCCATTGATCAAATTAAAAATATTATTATTTTTTTTAAATTTTCCATTTGGCTTTTCAATCAGGAGTGATTGTTGTGAGTATGTGTCGGAGAATAGCGCGGACATGCACCTCACACCGCGCGCACCACCCGGAGAAAAAAGTGATAGAAAGAAAAAAGGAGAGGTCGCAGTTCGGACGATGACTTCCCGGTTGAGATTGTGTGTGTGTGTGTGTGTGTGTGTGTGTGTGTGTGTGTGTCCTCGAGATCTGACAACACACAAACACACGTAGCAGAGCTACCCACACCCATGTTTGTACTGTTGCTTAATTAAATAAAACATCAAAAGAGAGAAGTTGTCTCCGTCCGTGTTTTAAACAGACACACCCGGGGCGAAGTTGGAAACCAGAATCAGCTTTAAATACAGTCCTAATCTAGTCCTCACTAACACGGGCCCAATTATAGTAACTACATGAAAACTTCACTGTTGTTGCATGAAATGTGGTTTGTGTTTAGCCTACATCATCAGTTTCTATCATGTGAAATAAGAGGATAAGCCAGCCTGGTGGCCAAGCTGCAGACAGATGCTCCTCAACAGTGTGCTCCCCAGCAGTCAGCTCCCCCTGCTGTTCATAAGGGGCCTCTGCACCCCTTTAGTTTCAGACCCCTTTGGGCCACGCCTCCTCATTTACATTGACATGTGTCAAGTCCAAATGAAAAGCCAATGTTAAATGTAAATTCAAAAGCCAAATATTAAATTCAAATGAAAATCCAATGTTAAATTGAAATCAAAAAGCCAAATATTAAATCCAAATTAAAAGCCAATGTCAAATTGAAATTCAAAAGCCAAATATTAAATCCAAATTAAAAGCCAATGTCAAATTGAAATTCAAAAGCCAAATATTAAATCCAAATTAAAAACCAATGTCAAATTGAAATCAAAAAGCCAAATATTAAATCCAAATTAAAAGCCAATGTTAAATTGAAATCAAAAAGCCAAATATTAAATCCAAATTAAAAGCCAATGTTAAATTTAAATTCAAAAGCCAAATATTAAATCCAAATGGAAAAGCCAATGTTAAATTTAAATTCAAAAGCCAAATATTAAATCCAAATGGAAAAGCCAAATGGAAAATTAAAAAAAAATAATAATATTTTTAATTTGATCTCGCTTTGTTTTCTCTTTGGACTTTCAATTTGAATTATGAATAAATATTTCCTCCATAGAACAGCTCCGGGTCAAACGTCAATATGGAATGGATTAATCTGCGTTAATCTGCGTTATTTTTTTTAACGCGTTATTTTTTCTCAGATTAATTAATTGAAATTAACGCGTTATTTTGACAGCCCTAATATTTGTACACCACAAGGTAAAGACATTTTTCCTGTTTATATTGACCATAAAAGTATGTAAATAATGTAAGTAACCAAATAAATAAATCTGATAGTCAAAACCGTTCCTCCTCACTGTATTTAGTGAAAACCATATTTTTGTACCGTTTTTTGAACGGGGTCATACTTGGACGTTGCTTTAACGATGGACTCAATCCGTTCCACAATTTCACTCCACATATAGAAATACAAAAAGTCTTTAACGTTGTACGAACACAAAGACGTTTCAAAAAGAACTCTCCCCTTAAAGTATATCCCCCATCTCTATTAAAAAATCATTTTTGAATGTTGCCAGGGAGTATGTTGTTTATTGCTTAATACATTACATTGAATTTCAGTGTTTTTCATTTCAAAAGACACTTGTTTATGTGCCCAGTTAGCTCAGTTGGTAGAGCGGGCGACCATATATAGACGCAGCGGGCCCGGGTTCAACTCTAACCTGCGGGCGAATTTACGAATCCTACTATGGTCACGCCAAGACCTGCCCTTCAATAGCATGGTTAGGGTTAGGCATTGACCTCGAGTGGTTAAGGGTTAGGGTTAGCCGATTGGTCAGAAGATAGGACCTGTCCATGTAAGCATGGACGCCTGGCCAATAGTAGTGTGTGAATGCTATTGAAGGGCGGGTCTTGGCGTGGCCATAGTAGGATTCGTAAATTCGCGACCTGCGGCCCTTTGCTGCATGTCATTCGCCCTCTCTCTCCCCTTTCATGTGTTCAGCTGTCCTGTCAGTAAAGGCCTAAAAATGCAGTTGTTCATCACAACAACAAAAAACTAGTTCAAAACGGACTTAAACTATGGACCCTTGGCAGGGAGAGGGGTCTTTCGAACCCCCCACCATTTCTTTCAGGTAATTAAACTTTCATTTAATACTCAGCTTTTATTTATTTCAAGCCATTACAGTAAACAAATCCATGCAAAAGTTTGGAATCAGCTGCCATATTGGTGTTTTTCTTCTTCCGTTCAATAACAACTATTTGAATAGAAACAAAAACAGAAAAAAACTGTTTCCTACCCCATTTTTCATGAGCTGAACTCAAAGATCTAAGACTTTTTCACACAAAAGGCTTATTTCTCTCAAATATTGTTCACAAATCTGTCTAAATCTGTGTTAGTGAGCACTTCTCCTTTGCCGAGACAATCCATCCACCTCACAGGTGTGGCATATCAAGATGCTGATTAGACAGCAGGATTATTGTACAGGTGTGCCTTAGGCTGGCCACAATAAAAGGCCACTCTAAAATGTGCAGTTTTACTGTATTGGGGGGGTCTGGGGGGGGGGGGGGGGGGCCGAAAACCAGTCAGTATCTGGTGTTAGGGTTAGGGTTAGGGTTCATTCCTCTCCCTCTCTCTCTCTCTCTCTCTCTCTCTCTCTCTCTCTCTCTCTCTCTTTCTCTCTCGACCTGACTGCAGTTCGTTGTCATAACCGTCTTGAGTGGGCAAATGCTCACATTCGATGCCGTCTGGCACTTTGGAGAGGTGTTCTCTTCATGGATGAACCCTAACCCTAACCTATAGTTTAAAGAGCGACAGTAGTGAGCTATGGTAGCACACTGAGAAGTAGCTCATACATCTGAACTGTCCCTTTAACACCATTTGAAAGACACCTTTTTCTGGGACCATAGAGAGCCTATATGGAGGTGAGTACTATATACAATTTATAATTATTTTTAGGTGAACTATTCCTTTAATGTTCTTTGGAAAAGTTTGTTGGACATTCCTGAGCCTGTGAAACTCTCCAGCTAATTTTTTCCCTGCAACAGGTGACCGAGATTGTGAGGAACACACCGACTGTGACGCCAGCACAGTTTTCACTTTGAATAAGAGCTAATGACGTTGGAGGGAAATAATGAGACCCGGGAACAGGATAGGATCAGACTTTCTGCTGTGCACTCAGAGGTAAATATGTGTTAATCCCTTCAGCGTGTCACTCAGGCCGCTGCAGGTCGGGATTACCAGCTGGGCCTGCAGGGCACACTGAAAAACAAAACTGTCACAGTCAAGGTGCACGAACAGGAAACAGGAAGGAAGGGCGCACACATTCAGCCTCCGTCTCATGTAGTTTTTATTAATCCTTAGTGAGGAAATTACAATTTACTTTGTGTTTGTAAGAACAAAACATGCACAAATGGAGAGATGTCAGAGTGAGGGGGCTGCGAATGCTAGACAGGCGCCCTAAGCAGTTGGGGGGGGGTTTCGGTGCCTTGCTCAGAGCCCCTTGGCAGTGCCCAGGAGATGAACTGGCATCTCTCCAGCTACCAGTCCACACTCCGTACTTTGGTCCATACAGGGACTTGAACCAACGACCCTCTGGTTCCCAACCCAACTCCCTCTATGAGCTTACTGTCACCAGTTTGTATCTTTATGCAAAACATACGAGGATATCAGTCGGTTGTTCCTCCCCTCTGATACGACCCACAGGAGCGTTTGATAAGTTGGCGCCCTTAGCACTGTCAGGAAATATGACCTCATATCTAAACCATGCAACGGTCACAGTTTTAAACACATCTTTAAAGCTATAGTGTGTGTAGTTTCTGTCTTACCCATAAAGTAACAACAAAACTGTCGGTGCGTCCACGTGACACAAGCCTTCCGTGATCGCGCACCGTGAATCGTGACCTATTCTTACCTTTCTTCCTTACTTTTTTCTTCGAAGTTTTTGTCACTTTTTTCAAAGTTTGTCACTTATTTGAATTTTTTGTCACTTTTGTCGCCCTAGTGTTGCCTTCCTTCTTTCTACTGTTTTTTTTTTTCAAAGTTTTTATTACTATTTTCGACCTATTCTTGCCTTACTGATCTAAATTTTAACAGCCACATAAAAGCCACGCCATTACTAAATCAGCATTTTACCATCTCAAAAATATTGCCAAACTTAGGGGTTTTATGTCAAAAGATGACTTAGAGAAACTGATTCATGCCTTTATCTCCAGTAGGGTTGATTACTGCAATGGGACAATGCACAGGCCTTCCTAAAAAGATCCTTAAACAGCTTCAAATGATACAAAATGCAGCAGCCAGAGTTCTTACAAAAACAAAAAGAACGGAGCACATATCCCCTGTTTTTAAATCCCTGCACTGGCTCCCAGTAAGTTACAGAGTTGACGTTAAAGCACTGCTGCTTTAAGCTTAATGGAATAGGGCCAAAGTATCTATCGGACATGTTTCTGCAGTATGTACCACTCAGGTCTCTCAGATCAGAGCAGAAACATCTTTTAGAAAAATACACTGTCTGTACCAAACAGGGTGAAGCAGCACTCAGCCGTTATGCGGTTCACCTCTGGAACCAACTTCCAGAAGGCGTCAAAAACGCCCCAACTACTCACAGTTGGACTTAAGACTAAACTCTTTTCAGATGCCTTCTGCTAATACTTCACTGAAGCATTACTACTTATTGTAGTAGACCAATGATTTTTACTATTCTTTTCTTTATTTTATTTTATGTTTTTATGCCTTAATGTTCTCATGCTTTTATTTCTTACTGTTTTTATGATCATGTACTGACCCTTGCTTTTGTTTTGTGTGAAGCACATTGTATTGCCACGGGTATGAAATGTGCTATATAAATAGACTTGCCTTGCCTTACTTCCTTCGTTCTACCGTCTATTTCCAAGGTTTTGTCGTCTTTTTCCAAGGTTTTGTCGTCTTTTTCCAAGGTTTTGTCGTTTTAAAAAAAAAAAAGTTTTTGTTTCCATCAGCATTTAAGTGTTTTCCAGGTACAAGGCTGTTGTTCTATCGCTGACATCGCTGTATTGTTCCTCTTTATAGAGACTTTTTTTTCTACCAAAAATGATTCCCGCTGGTTAGGGGGTACATGGCTGTTCAAAGGGGGAACATTATTGAAAAATGCTTGAACCACTGGTCTAGTGGACACAGAAAATACAGAAAAGGGTTCATGAAGCTATATTTGAACATCACCAGCTAAATGCTAACATGCTAATAAGATAAGATAAAATAAGATCAACCTTTATTGAGCTCCGGAAGGAAAGTCAGGTGTAATATATAAATAAGAAATTAAAAAAGAGAAATTAAACACAAAATGCCATCAGTTCTGCAATATTTCATCATAAACCAAAGTATTTGACAAATTATAATGTTGACCAGATGATGTTGCTAGAGGAAAAGATAAGATTAAAGTTATTACAGTTGTGCACTGTGGTATTACTACTTTTATTTAAGTAAAGTATCTGATATCTGATCTCTTCCACCACTACATGTATCATCCATACTTTTCCATTTTCTTCTTTCTACTTCACTACATCTCAGAGTGAAAGATTGTACTTTTTACTCCGCTACATTCGTCTGACAGCTTGGGATGAAGATTTTACTCCTTGTCACATTTCAAAATGTCTACAGATAAACTTAAACTAAACTGTTTAAATTCATATAATAATAATATAATAATTAAATTATCCAATATTTCACATTTCTTTTAACCTTTATTGATTCAGGGAAGGTTCACTGAGAAGCAACCTCTCTTTTGCAGGAACGCTCTGATCACATTCACACAGTTCCACATTCATACCTGGAAGCTGCCCAGTACAACCACAGTCTGATCTGCTGGCCACTGAGCAGCTCCACTGGAGCGGTTGGAGGTTAAGGGCCTTGCTCAAGGGCACCTCAGTGGTGGTGATGAGGGAGGGACTTTCCCCACCCAGATATTATCCTGTCGGTCTGCCGATCTTCCGGTCACAAGCTTGAGAACTGTTTCCTTCATCTCCTATTGCCCTTTGCTGGCTCAGTCGTTTCAATTTCACTCAGTCTCCACCTCCCCCCAGCGCCAAGCATTTCTAAGGAAAACTTTCCAGACTTGTCATTCCCCATCCATCCACCAGATGGCCTCAAACTTTTGCACTAGTCACAGTGACTCTCAAATCTGCTCACATGTTCCTCATTATCCCTCACAGTATTTATACCAGCCCATCTCCACCTGCTCCTGGGCAGATAGTCACTGTTGCTTTGGGCCTTTGCTTTCAAGCCCTTTCAATCCCGACTTTTTGCTGTCCTGGCTCCTAAATTCATTCATTCATTCATACAACCTTTAAAGGTTCAATATGTAATGTTGACAGCTAAATGGTTAATGGTTACTGCAGTCCATATTATAAATACTGGAGAGAGCTGTCTCCCCCCGGCCCCCGGAAACGGTCACAATGTAGTTAGGTTAAGGCCCAAAAACTACTTAGTTAAGTTCAGAAAAAGATTGTGGTTTGGGTTAAAATCAGTAAATCTGTTACGTTACTTAAGTTCCATGACACAGGACGTGACGTAGTTCCATTTGTTCCGCAAAGTAAGTTAAAACCCGCTTTTTACTTTTATTTTCAAACGGGACATAAACATTGTTCTCCTGTGTGAAAGTAAATCTCGCATTGCCAGACCTTCCTCCACAGTGCTGCGGAGGAGGGTCTGGCGAGTCCACACAGCATTCTGGGATGGGAGAAAAACATGCTGGAGGTTAGAACAACACAAAGAAAGAGGAAGGTAACGGACATCGGCGAAAAGACATGCATCCGGCGGAATTTCCTGCAGCACCGGAGCAATCCCGGAAGTGTAACGTAGTGGATATAGACTTGGTGAAAGTTAACTACTAGAGCCACTAGAGGGCGCATAATGTCCTCTGACCTGTAGGCAGAGCATCTGAAACATCTTGTCTCAGGCAGGTAACCACAGACAGTAAGTGTTCAGGTGACATTCCTGTCAAATTCCAGCCTGTCACGCATCCTGCTGCAGTCTGATCCACCACAGGATAACGCCAGCATGCCAGCGCCAGAGATGGTAAGTCCCTTTGGGGTGGACTTTGGGCTTTTTCACTTTGTAAACCTATAATATGCACAAAAAGATATATAACAATAAAGGAAAGGGGAAAAGTCAAAAAGCATAATATGAGCACTTTTAAGATTAAATAAAGGATATGCAAAGAAAGCATATGCACGGTACAAATACTTATGCACACCAAAATATCCTACAAAACTAGGTGCCTGCCCGCCGGCTGGTCACGTGATGCTGGCTACAGACCTCCATGGTATCAGCGGCAGTTGAGTTTATAGCCAATAGGTTGGCTGGTGGTCGGGTGTATCAGCGCTCGTTGCGAGTTGACTTTAGCCGACATAAAGTGAGCATCAGGCAGCAACAACAGTTACCAAAAACGACTATTTAAGTTTAGGAAAAACATCATGGTTTGGATTAAAACACTCCCGGGGGAACGAGCACACATCTTTTACAAGTCTTTTGTTTTTGCTGGGAAATGAACTCTGCTCCCCGGCTTAAATGCGATGTGTTTTATGACACACCCGACCTCCTCCCTACGCAGACAACAACAAAAAATACATGGAATGCCTACGTGGAATACATTGCTTAACTTTTCGTAGTTATATGTAAGAATGGTTCATGAGAACAGCCTGTCTAAGGTTAGTCTCGCATTGCCAGACCTTCCTCCACAGCGCTGCAGAGGAGGGTCTGGCGCTAAGCGCCGACCTCAATGACGGTGCCTCTGCAAAATAGCTTCAGGAAGGAACTTGTTTTGGTGGAACGTGTGTATGTTTAAAAGTTGTTTTAGTCGTGCAACAGAAAACTCAGATTGGACAGATAGTCTAGCTAGCTGTCTGGATTTACCCTGCAGAGATCTGAGGAGCAGTTAACCATAGTCCTCAGAAATCCTATAACAAAAATATAATATTAATAAAATATTACTATTATCATGTTATATTTTAAGTATTATCCCCCTGTAAAGTGCGTGAAAGGTTTTCTCACCTACTCTACCAGCTTATGTCACCCAGTCAGTCATAACAGCCCGTTTGCAGAGAACCTGCTGACGGGTGACATTAAATACATGGACTTGAGCGAACAGATCAGGCTTTACTAAACTGCCGCCTTCTCTTCTAACGAGGTGAAATTAAGTCGGATTAAAGAGTTTATTAAGCCCCATGACCCCACGAAAATCCCTTGAAAGTGACCCAAACATTCTTTTCCAGGCCAAATGAAACCAATCTTATCACCAGTGAGTCCACAGCCCCGACACACACACACACACACACACACACACACACACACACACACACACACACACACACACACACACACACACACACACACACACACACACACACACACAGGGGTTTGTGGCACTATCTTTGTGGGGACCCATCATTGACATAATGCATTCCCTAGCCCCTTACCCTAACCTTAACCATCACCACTAAATGCCTAACCTTAACCCTTACCCTCACCCTAACCATAACCTAATTCTAACCCTAATCCTAAAACCAAGTCTTAACCCTCAAACAGCCCTTTAACCTTGTGGGGTCCAGCATTTTGGCCTCACAAAGCTGTCGGGACCCCACAAGTATACTGGACTCCCAGTTTTTGGACCCCACGAATATAGTTAAACAAGCCCACACACACACACACACACACACTCCTCCCTTTCAAAACACTCAACTAAACCGGTCCTACAGTTTGACAGAAGAGATTGCTTCATCTGATATCTAACCAGTTTCTCACGCGAAGACAGCCGCAGGGTATATAAGAGCCTCAGGAACCAGGTCTACAGTGCAGACGGATCCAGCAGACACACAACATGGGTAAGACTGAACTCATTCACTTCCTATAAATCTGTTTCTCTGCTGCTTTCTGAAGCACAACTCTCTCTGCACAAACCAAACTCGGGGCAAATTTGGCTACTGTTTTAAGAGTCTTGTAAGTTAGAATAGTTGGTAAACAAATAGGACAAATGTAGATTTTGTAGATGTAGGAATGACTTCTTAAGGAATTCTTTCTTTTTTTAATGTGTCAATGTAGGAATACATCATTTTTTTTAAAGTAAATAAAACATAACATAATAACAAAACAAAACAAAACTGAACTAATCAGGAGCCAATGAGTTTGGTTTGAGCAAGTTAATCATTTACAAATGTAGGACTAAATAACTTTTTGAAATCTATATATGTACACTATAGGCTATGTGTGAATATGTTTCTCTGCTGCTGCTGCTGACACACAACTCTCTCTGCACAAACCAAACTTCGGGCTAATTTTGTTCAAAGAGACAGGTGCTCTGACAGAGCATCTCAGACAGACAGGTGCAGCAGGCCAGTATGAGAACAATAAATTAAAGCATGTAAACATGTTCTTAGAAACACCAAATACAAGTATGAACCTGAAAATGGGTATATAATATTGTATTTAATAGGTCTCCTTGGGGGAAAAATAGGACTGGAACCCGTCTCTCAAGTGTGATTTATACTGTAGCGAGATACGTGGAAGAATTCAAAGAGCCAGAGATATTGACATCTACGGAAGTTTATTTATCCTGTACACTCACTCCATACACAGAGGTCATCAACCTACCCCAGTGTCTCAGTCATGGTAACCCAAATGTAAATAAACATGAACACTAAATTTAAGACTAAAACCTAGGAAATGTAAATGCATAACGAAAACACTGACAGAACATCATTTACACACTTAAACTAGGGCAGGAACCATTAATAACCTAGTCACATGATCCTTTGCACTGCCGTGCAGAACAGTCAACACAACGGCATCCTGCCAACCGTTGCTATGGACCTTTTTCACAGCAGACATTTTGTCTTGTCATAGTAGGAAAAGCACAGCTGAAATTGATAACCTTAACGATGGCTCAATTCCATCAAGTGTCCCAGTGATTTCAGTGAGTCAGCATGCACAATACCAGGGCCTCTCCTAGGTGGAATGCAGCCATCATTAATGGTCATTAATGCCATTAATCATTAATCATTAATTTGAATACACCTGTGCTTTTCCTACTATGACATGTCAACATGACATGACATGCCGTGAAAAAGGTCTATACTTCTGTGTAAAATCTACGCCGTGGCTACGTATGTAAGTACGTGGAGACACGAACCTACGCCGGACCCTACGCCATAGCCTGACATGTAAATGTAACTACGCATGTCACTTGACCGTGGCTTGGTAACATTGGTATCACAAATTATGTCTTATATCTTACTGTGTGTGTGTGTGTGTGTGTGTGTGTGTGTGTGTGTGTGTGTCTGTGTGTCTCTGTGTGTCTGTGTGTCTCTGTCTGTGTTTCTGTGTGTGCATGTGTGTGTTTGTGTGTCTCTGTGTATGTCTCTATGTGTATGTGTGTTGTGCGTGCGTGTTTGTGTGTGTGTGTGTGTGTGTGTGTGTGTGTGTGTGTGTGTGTGTGTGTGTGTGTGTGTGTGTGTGTGTATGTGTGACACAGCTCAGAAGACGGCCCTGATCGTGTACGCCCACCAGAGTCCAGTATCGTTCAACGCAGCGGTGCGTGACGTGGCGATGCAGGAGCTGGCGGCCCAGGGCTACAGGGTTCTCGTGTCCGACCTGTACGTCATGAACTTCAGAGCCAACGCCACCCAGGATGACATAATCGGTAACTGTGTTTCTTATATGAGCTTCAAAAGGTCCCATATGATACTGTCTGGATATTTGGGGTCCATTAAAGGATAAAGCTGGTGTTTTGATACTGTTGACAAATCCCGCGAAAACCCCAATGATGTGTTCGTCTCTCAATACTGTCTGACTTCCTGTCTGTGGCTCTCAGCTCCAATCCCACTGGTTCCCACTGAAGACATAAATCAACACAAAGGGAAGCCTCTGGAAGGAACTTGTTTTGGTGGAGCATGTGTGCGTTCAAAAGTAGTTTTAGTCGTGCAACAGAAAACTCAGATTGGACAGATAGTCTAGCTAGCTGTCTGGATTTACCCTGCAGAGATCTGAGGATTTTTAGTTTAAAATACCAACACAAAGAAAGAGGAAGGTAACGGAGATCCGGCCGAAAATGAGGGACATCCGGTGGAATTTCCGACGGCACCTGAACAATCCCGAAAATGAAACGTTGTCTATATAGACTACTGTCGGGGTGTAAAGACCATTTCAAACAATATATAAAAAAAGTGTATATTGGAAAATGTTACTAACCCTGCCTTTACGTTCTGACATGAATGTGTTGTGTTCAGGTGACCTGAAGACTCCAGAGCATTTCCAGTATGGAGATGAGACCATGAGCGCCTGGATGGAGGGCCGCCTCAGTGACGATATCGTAGCCGAGCAGCGCAAAGTAGAGGAGGCTGAGCTCGTCATCTTCCAGGTCAGAGGTCGCTCACAGTTTCTCCTGGTTGTTGTTATTGTGTGTCAAGACTTTGAGCAAAAATATTCAATTGGTCAGTTAGTTACTGTAAAAAAAAAAACTGAAAATATAAAAAAAATTACGAGAGTAGACTTTATTTTTTTAAAGAAAATGTTTGTTTTCCATAAAGGCTTGTCATTAAATAATCTGTACAGTACATAATGCACCTTTATATAAACACAAAACAAAGAACATAGATTTTCAATAATATCAGTGTGACATGTTCTGTCTCTTCCTGCAGTTTCCTTTGTACTGGTTCAGTGTGCCGGCCGTCATGAAGGGCTGGATAGACCGAGTGCTGACACAAGGCTTCGCTTTCTCCCTGAAAAATATGTACAATAACGGTGTGTTCAAGGTTAGTCTCTCTCAGCTGAATGATACATCTCTTATCCACCTATTTTCTTAATAACAGAGTCGATGTGAGGTTTAAAAGAAAGCTGAGAGTCAAGCAAGAGAGCTATATTTACATTACATGTCATTTAGCTGACGCTTTTATCCAAAGCGACTTACAATTGCTATACTGTATATCAGAGGTCACACACCTCTGGAGCAGCTAGGGGTTAAGTGTCTTGCTCAGGGACACGTTGGTTGATGTATCGCAGTGGGAACTGAACCCAGGTCCCCAACACCAAAGGCATATGTCATATCCACTGCGCCATCACCACCCACACATATTTAAATTCCTCCACTTTCTCGAGTGTTGTCCTGTCCAAGAAGTGAATTGACCAATTATTAGATGGGTGAAGAGAATTAGATTTAGTGCCAAACAACATGGTATATGACTTCTTCTCATTTAGTAAAAGTTTGTTACGTAAAAACCATTTTTGAGCAGCAAGTCAGCCTGTAGTGAATACTGAATATGTGAGATGTCTGGTTTGGAGGAGTAGACAACTGTATCATCTGCATATAAATGGTTATAACAATTAGAGCAACATTGCGGAAGATCATTAATAAAAATATAGAATAACAACGGCCCTAGAGACAAGCCTTGGAGTACACCTTTTTCAATAGTCATAAAATTGTACTGACAACCTTGATAAGAGAAACAATCAAGGGTGTAGCAGACATGGGGCACGTGGGGGACATGTCCCCCGCACTTTCCATGTCGGCGCCCCCACACTTACAAGACGTCTGAGTTGATTTGAATGCACCATAAGTATGCGAGTGTGCACGTTACTCAGGTTGCATCAGATGATTGATAAACTCATATAGATATAGACAATAATAAAATAATATATTAAAAGGGAGAAAAACTCATTAATTTGAGAAATTAAGATCAGGGTATATATGTATATATATCCTGCTGTGTGTGTGTTTATATATATGTATATCCAGTGGTTGTGGATAATTTTGTTTGAATCCAGATTGGTGTGGAGATATGAAAAGATATGACAGTCATTGACATATGGATATTTGGTTAAAAATTAGCTTTTCAGACACCTTTGCTATGCTATTGATGAAGGAAATGGGTCTCTAATTATTGAGATGAGAAGGGTCACCACCTTTTTGCAAAGGGATAACTTTGGCACATTTCCACATTGATGGAATTGTGCATGTGGATAAGGAGAGGTTAAATAAGCCAGATATAGGATAAGCAAGAACATGAGAGGCAGTTTTAATGAACTTAATCTGCAAACCATCTGAGCCAGCACCACTACCTGAGATCAATTCACAAATAATCTGCTGGACTTTAGCTGGGTGGATTCTGCTGAAGGAGAAGGAGCTACGACATACAGGGTTATATGGTGAGATTTTGGGATAGGAAAAATCAGAGAACTGTGAGCTGCTGACGGAGGAATTGTGGAGTTATTGTTGTTGACAAAACATTATTAAACACTTAAATCTGCTTACAAGTGCATTGTATTGGGTTATAAACTGGTTCAGTGTTTTCTCTCACCATGTTGGATTAAAGAAGTGTATTTTTGTGTTTTAAAGGATAAGAAAGCAATGTTGTCTTTCACTACTGGAGCTATGCAGACGATGTTCAAGCCCGATGGTATCAATGGAGACATCAACATCACTCTGTGGCCTCTACAGGTGAGCGACACAGACACATGTACATTGACTATATTATATATAGCAATATAGCAAACACAAATAATTATTTATTAATAGAGCACTTAGCAAGAAAGACACAAAGTGCTTTCCTACTTTAAGAAGATACAACACAACGTGACAGATGTATATACAGTAAGTAGCATCAAAAGGGCTAAATAAAATGTACAACATACAATACAATAACAGAATTTTAAAAAATATGGGATTAGCTGTGCAAAAAACTATTACACAATAAGATAATACATTTAAAAATTGTGTTTAAGAAAAGTAATTCTGTCAAAGAGGAGATTTAAATGCAACATCGCTACCTTTTATGTGGCTGTCCAATCAGTGTTGATGGTAAATTTCAAATTTTTTCTCTTACTGCACGCTATATTAACAGAGGAAGCTGCTGTTTTCATGCTCGTGGAGCCATGCCGACAATGTCTACATGTACCAGGATATATTGAGTTTCTCTCCATGGGATGCAATTTTGAAATAGTTTGCAATACAATCAAAACGAACAAGGAAGTTGTGTTTTTGGCCCATAGACAGTAAAAGAAATGGACACATCAACACCATAGACTTCAATGGAGACCAGTGAAGTCAATTAGAAGCACTTTTCCGGTGATGGCTGAGCGTTACTGCGCAGCTGCTGCACAGCCTCCAACTGAGCTTGAAGACGTAGATGTGACGTGAGCAACCTGTCTGAAATTTGTAAGTCTTCTGGTAGCTGTGCCAAGAGAAATCTCAATCATTCAGAATCTTGCAAAGACGGAGAGCGTGAGTAGGAAGTATTTCCAATCCATCCAAACGTTGCTGAAATATTTTGTTCCGATGCTTTCATGGACTCTCTATGGGCTTCTCCCTTGACTGTATGCCTCCACGTCCCCCCGTTTGCCTGAAAAAAACGGTTGCTATGGGGCCATAACATGAGATACAAGGTAATGGAGCCTTTTATACATTATCATGTTTCTTTAGAAATAAACAATGGACAAATAGAGTCTTTAAATGCTTCAGATGTAAAGTTATTCTCTGTCAAAGTGACGCCAAAATTAATAAACAGAAGGTGATGGCTTGTTAGCCTTAGAATCTCCCCATAGGAGGTACGGCGCTAGATGCAGGAAGAACAGGTTTTGCTAACCTGTCGAGCCAGATGGTTTGTTAACACAGAACCATCTGATAAGTCATCATTGGAAACTGTTTGGAAAAGGGCAAGCACTCTGCATCGCCACTGTAAACTAACAAATAAATGCAAAACACCATACAAATAATCTCGTATTCTGTGTTGGTGGACGGCTGTTAACTTCTCTCTTGTGTATTTGTCTGTTGTGTCTTTCAGAACGGCACACTGCACTTCTGTGGATTTCAGGTTCTTGCTCCGCAGATATTCTGGAGTCCGGCTCACTGTCCCGCCGACGTGCGAACCGCGATGCTAGACGGGTGGCGAGCCCGGGTGAAAAGACTGTTGGAAGAAAAGCCTTTGACCTTTGCCCCATGTGAGCTCTTTGACCTCAGCTTTCAGGGGGGGTTCAGGCTGTGGCCCAAAGTGAGGGAGGAGCGAGAGTCGCAGACGTACGGCATCACCACAGGACACCATCTGGGGAAACCACTGCCGCCTGATAACCAAACCAAAGCTCAACCCGCTGATGAAAGTAGTGCCCAACCAGACTGCAGGAACTAGATCCTCTCTATTCTCATGTTACAGTATCACTTATATAACAATATATGGGATTTTATAAATGCTTCATGTTTACTGAAGCTGAAATAAAACTGTTTAAATAACAATGACTTGAACTGATTTTTATTTAGATGCAAAAAAAAGATATGTTTTTATTTGCAAACACTCCCCCCAAACTGTAGCATCAAGCGCCATGTTAGCTACAACACTGAAGGTATTAAAATTAGATTTTGACACAGGGACCGTCTGCTATACAATGAAGTTGATATTGTACTTTAGAGATGCAAATTTCCAAAAACATCTGCAATTAATCAAATTACTAGTGATGGTCAAGTAAAGCTTCACAAACTAGTTTCTTTATTTTCTAGATGATGGCATAGATGTATTGTTTTAACTGGATACCGATCACAAAATGGCACCTATTCATTTCAATGTATTACAACAAAAAAGTTTCTAAGCTTCCGGGTTAACTTCTGTGATATGCGTCCCAGTGAATATGTGCAGTACTGTTTCTCCCGCTGGCTCCGCCTGCGAGTTGCTGCTCGGCCCGTAGACTTTACATTGTGGTGAGGTCGAAGGTTTTCAAAGAAAATTATTTTTTGGGGGCATTTTGGCCTTTTTAATCGATTGGACAGCTGCAGATGAGAAAGGGGGGAGAAAGAGGGGTAAGACGTGCAGCAAAGAGCCGGGCACGCTCTACCAGGTGAGCTACCAGAGCGCCCCACGTCGCAGGTTTTTAAATCGTTTTTCTCAGTTCCAGGGAAGTTTTGTTAAAGCTATAGTGTGTAGATAGATAGATAGATAGATAGATTTTTATTGATCCCAAAAAATGGGAAATTCCGATGTTGCAGCAGCAAAAATATCAGACACACATCACACATAGAGAATATACATGAAGTAAAAGGATACAATATACATGAAATAATAATAGGATAGAATATAAGAACAAATAGTTTAAAATATCTACAAGTTGGGAATAAAAACTGTACAACTGTTTAAATAGTATTTATGAAGCTGTAGGTAAACAAACCTATTGTGCAAGTTGCAATTAGTGCAGTTGTGATGTCTATGAGTCTTATCTGTCACTCAGTGATGAAGTGCTTGTTTGATTGCCTGTGGTAGGAATGATTTCCTGTAGCGGTCCGTGAGACATCGAAGCTGTCGGAGCCTCTTAGAGAAGGTGCTCCTCTGTTGGGCCAGTGTGGGGGGGTGGAGAGGGTGGTCGGGGTTATCCATGATAGATAACAGTTTGTTCAGTGACCTCCTCTCCACCACAGCTTCAAATGTCTCCTGTTTGCAGCCAATAACGGAGCCAGCCTTCCTGATCAGTTGGTTCAGTCTGTTTGTGTCGCTGGCTCCGATGCTGCTGCCCCAGCAGATGGCGGAGGAGAACAGAGCGCTGGCCACAACAGACTGGTAGAACATCTCCAGCATCTTGCTGCACACGTTGAAGGATCTCAGCTTCCTCAGGAAATAGAGTCTGCTCATCCCCTTCTTGTAGACTGCAGTGCTGTTGATTTTCCAGTTCAGCCTGTTGTCGATGTTGACACCCAGGTATCTGTACTCCTCAACCATGTCCACATCTCCACCCAGGCTGCAAAGGGGCTGCAGAGCCGTTCCCTTCCTCCTGAAGTCAATCACCATCTCTCTGGTCTTATCCACATTTAGCAGCAGGTGATTCTTACCAGACCACTCCACAAAGTTGTCCACCAGCGCTCTGTACTCTCCGTCCTGTCCATCCCTTATACACCCAACAACTGCAGAGTCATCAGAGAACTTCTGTAGGTGACATGACTCTGAGTTGTACTGCAAGTCTGTGGTGTATAAGGTGAACAGAAAGGGAGACAGCACAGTCCCCTGTGGAGCCCCCGTACCACTCACCACTACATCAGACAGAACACAGTCCAGACAGACAAACTGTGGTCTGTCTGTCAGGTAGTCAGTGATCCAGGAGACTGTGGACGCACCGACACCCATCCTCTGCAGCTTCTCACCTAGTAGCAGTGGCTGGATGGTGTTGAATGCACTGGAGAAATCGAAAAATGTGATTCTCACAGAGCTGCCACCGCCATCCAGGTTCAAATGAGCTCGCTGCAGAAGACAGATGACAGCATCGTCCACTCCCAGACGAGGCTGGTAGGCAAACTGTAGAGGGTCCAGAGAAGATCTCACCTGCAGCCTCAGGTAGGCCAAGACCAGCATCTCCAGCACCTTCATCACATGGGATGTGAGAGCCACTGGGCGGTAGTCCTTGAGGCCAGACGGAGTCGACTTCTTGGGGACCGGGACAAGGCAGGCGTCTTCCACAGCAGCGGCACCTATATAGTCATACTGAGAAATCCAGAGAGAGTTGTGTGGAGCTGATAGGCTTAATTATCTTTGTAGCAACTCATTTGGTAACGGCTTGAATGTAACGAACGTTTATTAATATCAAAAAGTTACGCACTAAAGCTTTAAATATAGAACGTCCATGGATTAAAACATGTAGAATACAAAGAGTCACATGTTTACAGTTTGAGGCGTCCTGGCAGCAGTTTTACAGACGTCTCTTTTCTACAGCTAAAGAACAGTTTAAGGCACAGTTAACCTATGACCTTGGAGGGGCCTACAGGAAACCTATGTTTAACAGCGTATGGGAACATACGTTGTTATGAGATCATGCGTAAGGTTGTTGACATTAGCAGAGGGGCCCTAAAAACAGAGGTGACTCTGTTTCTCCTAGTCCATGTTTAGGACACTCATTGGTTGACCTTTGTCTCAACTCACACATACACACTCCCACTTTAGGTTATATAAATGCACAGATAAATATCACGTCTTAACAGCAAAACTTCAGAGCGACAAGATTTTTGAAGATTGGGTCGGTCGTCTCTCCAAATGTTCATGGAGTCTGTAAATTGATGCTGAAATCTTTGATGTAATAAACCTTTTTATAATCAAGATCAGCGTCAGCGAAGTTCCTCTTTCACACATCGGCAACGCAGCGCTGCAACTAAATATACAACAGTGGCCTACGGGGAAAATCCTTTTTGGGCCGCAGGTGGATTTTCTGTTGCAATACCTGGAAAAAAATTCTTGATAAAAGTCTGCATTTCTGAGCGCTCTGGGCTGTATGGAGCTCTCTGTTCAACAAAGGGATGAAAGCACACTGAATTGTCATTCCTTGAGCCTTTTCCTTTAAACCAAGAGTGCCGTCTAGTCGGCTCAGAACATTTAAAAAAAAAAAATGGTTCACGGAGCTGACACACAGTTAACCTGCTGGGTCACTATCCAGCCTTTTAATGTTTTTAAATCTTTTTAAACTGAATATCTTGGTGTTTCTGTACTGTCGGTCGAACACAACAAACATTTTGAAGAAGTAACCTCGGGCTCTGGGAAGTTGTGATGGCCTTTTTGTTCCTCAATTTTCCAGTGGTGGAATTTAACTAAGTACATTTACTCAAGTACTGTACTTAAGTAGCCTATAATTTAAGGTACTTGAGTGTTTTCATTTTCTTTTTTTCATTTTTACTTCACTTCAAATATCTGAGTTCTCCTTCCACCACTGCTGTAAACTGAATATTTCAGTATTTTGGGACTGTTTGGTCAAAAAAATAAAAAAAATAACGTTAGTTGCAGGCTTTGGGTACATGATACTGATATGGTTATGTTTATGTTCTTCACAGTGGGTAGGACCAAATACAACTAACAGAGTAATCATGTCAAAAGGTCGTCATGTAAAATGCACAGATACAATGTGAATGTTTAACTTTAAACAATAAAACCTAAAATTTCCGTAGAATTAAGACATTAATGTTTTTCATTGTTGGTTATCTAAGAGAAAATACACGGCGTTCAATTTTTCTTTCCTGTCGCTCCCCCCCTCATGCGTGCGGCGGAATGGAACAGTCCGGGTGTGACGGCATCGCCGGGGCACAGTCTGTCAAGAGACCATAGGAAGAGACGAGAGGAGACCGTTGTTTGTTGTTATTCACGGAAGCCTTGAGAGCTGTGCTCTGCCCGTCTCCATACGTTGATTTTAAGAGTGACATTTTAAAGGTTCAACTTCAAAGAAAGATCTTTTTTTCACCTTTTTAAATTCAACCTTAAACTCTTGTTTATTATAATATCACTGCATCGAGTGAAAAAGAGCCCGGAAACATGAAATGGATGTTCAAAGAGGATCACTCCTTGGGTAAGGGAGGAGGAAGGTGTTATTACCGATAATGGATACAAAATGTCCACGCAGTTTAATTGTATGATGTGTAGCTAATCCTTAAGGCGCAGGGGCGAATAAATGAGGGTTTAAGGTTTAGTAAATTCCTTTAAAACACGTCGGGCTCCCAGACTGGCCTGTCCCTCAGGCTTTGAGGCTTCAACCGTTAGCTGTATCGATATATTAAATATAGCCGTTAGTGCTAATGTCAGCTAACGAAAAGTCGGTTATCTTCACTTTAAATCTCATGTGTCCATGTAGGGGAACACAGCATCGTGCTTTTGTTCTTATTTGATCCCCGACGACGACCTGGTTTCAGGCTGAAGGTGGATGTTGACACAGAGGAGACACATTAAGCTGCTCTAAAAGCCTCCATTCTGCATTGAGTTACACTTAGCTAGCTGCAGCTGGGTAACACAGCTCGGACGTGTCTATTTTGTGAAGCTAAAATATTGTACTTTGTCTTTTTATCAACTTGTTATAAACTGGAGGCCTGACATGCGTCACCTGGACGGAACAAAAGTTGTTTTTGGCAGAACAAGTGAATGCCTGAAGGCTCTTATTTGAGCTATTATATAATTAATACAGATGGTTGTCACTAAATCAACTAATTGTTTAACACTAAAATTAAGACAAATTGCCTCCTGACAAGACAAAGGCTAAAGTGATGCCTTGAAACAGCTTACATGTCAAAAGGAAGTTAAGTCAACTTAAATAAATCACGATACAAACACATGAGACACAGAAAGCAAACAACTATTTGCATTTATTAATCTGAAACCAAAACATATCTGGCATTTTAATTTCTCAGAATTTATAATCTGAAGCAACTTCCTGTTGACAGGCTTAGCTGATGTAGCAAGCAACTGGTGTTTATCAGATTTTTAAAAACCCTCAGTTTAGTTAATAATTAGGCCTAAAGAGCACAGTTTACATGTTGCTGTCGATAAATAATGTGGCCTTTTAAAGGTGTAGCTGTTTTAAATGTTAAAAGTGTAAAAGTAATGACAACACGGCAGTTGGCATCTCTCCACCAGTGTTATTGTTTGTGTCAGTGTTGAGACTACGTTACCCATAAACCCCTCTGCTTTCTGTGAACAGAAGGGTGTTCCTTATCCAGATATCCAGTTTCATATCGCACTGTTTACTCCTACTAAGACTGCAACTAACGATTGTTTTCACTATTAATCAACCGGTTGGTATTGGTTATTAATTGTTTGGTAATAAGTAACAAATAGGTTAAATAATGAAATAAATAATTCAAGGACAAGTAACATGAATAGAATAAAAAGAAATAAAGTCACTTTTTGTATTCTACCAACTGGGGCTGGGTTAAAATAGTGAATTCTCCATTTAAAATCAATCTTCTCCATTTAAAAAAAATCCCGAAATCAATCTTTTGATAGACGCCTTTTGACCATGGATAGAGTACTTTTAAGCAAACTTTTGGGGGTTAGTTCTCAAGGTAAACTTTAACCTGGTGCATTATGAAAACATATTTGAGGGTTGCTTCTTGCTTGTATAACTTACAGCAGAAGTTGTCTAAGAATCTCTTTTATATCCAAGCAAAACTGGTATTGTAACTTAAACTTCCCGAACTTAAATGATATCAAATCGAAAATGTAATTGAATTCGGGACCTTGTGAATCGAAATATATTCGGGAAACCATTAGCGATACCCAGCTCTACAACCTGCGTAATGTGCTGATGTTTTGTTGACATTCACCTTTTTAACCCTCATGTTGTTCTTGGGTCAAATTTGACCCATTTTCAAATAGTCTCTATATCAAAAATGTGGGTTTCTTTTTAAACAAATTGTCCCAAAAAAAAATGAACGTGGATGATCACTTCAATACTTTCAATTAATTTGGGTATTTTATTAGATTTTATATAGCATTTGAAAACAAATTAATAGAAGGTTGAAAAAAAGTGACAAAAATGCTTCAAAAACGTGGGGAAAAACACAAGAAAAATTTCAAAAAAAATCGACAGAGACATCCGAAAAAGTGACAAACTTGGGAAAAAAAAAAAAAAAAAAACAATAATAAAAACTATAAACGACAAAGACATGACATCACAAAAGTGACAAAAAAATTGGGGGGAAATTTCAAACACTTCAAAATGTCAAAAAAGCCACAAAAGTGTCGAAAAAGACGACCAAAACATTGGGGGGGAAAAGCTTTTCATTTTGACCCAGAATTAGCATGATAAATCGTTATAAAATCACGATCTCAGTTCATCCCTGGTCGCAATTTAATTTTTAAATGATTTCAATTTTTTTTTTTTTAAGATTATTTTTGGGCCATTTTCAGCCTTTATTTTGATAGGACAGCTGAAGACATGAAAGGCGAGCAGTTAAAGAGTGTGCTCAGAAATCAATATCAGGGCCATAGTTAGTCCAGATAGAGCCTGTATCAGGGCCATAGTTAGTTCAGATAGAGCCTGTATCGGGGCCATATTTAGTCCAGATAGAGCCTGTATCGGGGCCATAGTTAGTCCAGATAGAGCCTGTATCGGGGCCATAGTTAGTCCAGATAGAGCCTGTATCGGGGCCATATTTAGTCCAGATAGAGCCTGTATCGGGGCCATAGTTAGTCCAGATAGAGCCTGTATCGGGGCCATAGTTAGTCCAGATAGAGCCTGTATCGGGGCCATAGTTAGTCCAGATAGAGCCTGTATCGGGGCCATAGTTAGTCCAGATAGAGCCTGTATCGGGGCCATATTTAGTCCAGATAGAGCCTGTATCGGGGCCATAGTTAGTCCAGATAGAGCCTGTATCGGGGCCATATTTAGTCCAGATAGAGCCTGTATCGGGGCCATATTTAGTTCAGATAGAGCCTGTATCGGGGCCATAGTTAGTTCAGATAGAGCCTGTATCAGGGCCATAGTTAGTTCAGATAGAGCCTGTATCGGGGCCATAGTTAGTTCAGATAGAGCCTGTATCGGGGCCATAGTTAGTTCAGATAGAGCCTGTATCAGGGCCATAGTTAGTTCAGATAGAGCCTGTATCAGGGCCATAGTTAGTCCAGATAGAGCCTGTATCAGGGCCATAGTTAGCTCAATGTTTTACATGTTACTATTTCTGGTAGCCTACTATACTTAAATGGCCAGTATGTAGCCTACTTTATTTTCTTTATTCATTGAAGCCTCTC
>NC_050175.1:37115891-37135891 GCF_008315115.2 Sander lucioperca
TCATGGTCGGTAGAGGTAGCTGAGATAAAACTGCAGTCAAATCACATTTATGGCTTTTATCAAAAGGAACTCTTGTTTAATTTCAGACGCCGTCACGGTCGGAATAAAGTGACTCTGTCCGCTATTTAATTTCCCCTGTGGCTTCTTATCTCAATTATATCATTTTCATGGTTGAGTGTAAATGTGTCGATGCTCATTTTATAAAGGTACATTTTAGAGAAAGCTATATATATATATATATATATATATATATATATATATATATATATATATATATATATATATATAGATAGATATTTTCTTATTCAGAGTTTGTTTCTAAATAAGAAAACATCTGGAGAATCTAATCTGGAGAATGATGAAATGTAATGTATTATTAGGCCTGCAGCTGATTCAACACTGAGACGGACTTACAACACCCAGAGGGATCTGTAGTCGCACCGCACACTTCTCTCTGGCCAGACAGTCATGACTCGGCACTTTCAGCCTGTATTTTTAGCCTCTTGGCAGAGAGAAATATGGCCTTTTGGGGCCCCCTGCAGGGCTTCTCACACGTTTACACTTGTTTCTTCTTCAGTCGTTCTCAAACTTTCTTTTGAATGGACCACCGGAGGAAAATAGGGGAGGGTCATGTCTTTTTATATTTTGCTGATGGGAGGGTCATCCAACATTTTTTAGTCTGGGTGGGGGGGTCGCCCAACTTTTTAATTCATGAAAAGAGCAAAATTTCAAAGTGGCTTGTTTGGTGCATATTTATCCATGTAGCTCTCAGTCTCGGCCCCCTAGCAGATGGTCTGACCCCATACGGGGAGTTCGCTGGGAGGGCAGGAGGAGCACTGCCCCCTGGTGGCTCAAACGGGTAATTGCATTGTTTAAAAAATTAGTGGGATAATTACATCTGGCATGACCAGATATTAAATAAATACCTTAAATAACACAAAACAGCTAAATGGTGATAGGTAATACATCTGATTTCATATACTGCTTTAGTAAAAAAAATATTACCTGGCTGACGATGGGAGCAGCAGGACGCAAAAAACGAAAGTTACTGTTGCACTAGTCTGGACATGTTGCCGTGCCAACCTTGCAATAAAGGTTTCCCAAATGCCATGTATATAAATGTGATGTCAGCGTACTAATTGATTGCGGGTTTTGTGTAGATTTGGACTTTTATACGTTTATTACACTTTGTTTAAACGGCGAAGTGGAGAGGCCTCGTATGTTCCGCTCATATCGGCCTTGCTGGATACACCGTGTCATTTACCTTTTTGTGGATCTACTGATCGCTGTGGATTACTTTTTTTTTTGTCATTGGATTACGGCAAAATGCGGATCTTTCTTCTCAACGTGTCTTAACGTTTTATGGTGTGACTGCGCTTGGTTTCTGCGTTTGGAGAGGCATCTCGATAGACTGCAGGTCCAACACTGATTGTTCACTGTTACATTTTAGTTGAATTTAAGCGTCTGTCTATTGCGTTCCAAAACAGCCGTGCGAATTGTTAAATTGTTACAATGTAACTTAAAATCTGCTTTAACACTAGAAGTGCCGGAATTCCATAACTACTAGAACTGCCGTGAGCGGTCATTTTGACCGCCAGATTCCAAACTCTATAATCTCTCATGATACATACCTAATTGCGATATTGTATTATGTATTGTGTTATTGTGTTGGATACCTTTAGAAAAATGTAATAACACCAAGTTTAATTATACATTTGAGTAGTAGCCTAATACGTGTTTCAATAATTCATATCATGGCATAGTAAACTGTAATTATTTCATACATTCATATCCCGAAAAATATGGTGTGGAAATTCATTCAACTTAACTCATAACAGCCAAATAACAATTAAAAGTATCTTATTTGAACATTTAGCTATAACCTAACCTGGCACTGCCTCTGTTTTGGCGTCTGCTGCGGTGCACAGCGCTGCTCGGACCGTGCGCCGCGGCCCTTTTTTCCTCCATAAACTCCGCTCTCAGCTCGTCTGCCAGTTGCTGCATGAACTTCCTCCGGACAATTTTACTGCTGGTGTACTCTTTGGAGAGGATGTGTGCAATGATTCCAGCCACTTCGAGGATGTATAAAGTTATATGTAAACAACCACCGGCCATCTACGTGTACCGCGCCTTTCACAGAGCGAGCGCCCGGTGTTTGCCTTCTGATTCAGAACAGAGTCCATCCACGCCGTAGTAGCCTACGTTACCGATTCTGGCTTTGCCTTCGGCCCATCGGTGATGCCCACACTTGTTACTCGAGACCGCTAGTTACGTTTCTCTGACAGAGACTATGGTAGTTACTAAGCAACCAAGATGCATCTTCAACCGCACGAAAAATTAAAAACAATACCGCGAAAATCCGAGCGGTCAATATGACCGTGTATGGCCGAAATAGGTAAAAGTGATTTGTATTTTCTTTGCCTTTTGTGTAATATATATAAAAACTATTTTAAATTAAATTACAGACTCTTTTAGGAAAAGTCAGGCAGCAGCAGGATTGTATTTTTTTATTCAGCAAAGTTATTACACATATAAATTTCAAAACGGTCAAAATGACCGTCATGGCCGCTCTAGTGTTAAAAATAAACATGTGTTTTGGAATTTAATGTTCAGCTTCGGCAGCTTTACCTATGTTCTAAAATATACAATGACGAAGCCTAGTGACAAGTCCATAGCAACCAGTGTTGAATTGGTTATATCCCAGCGTCCTTTGCTGAATGGTCTCAATATTTTATTGTTTTATTTCATATGAATACTAGTTTACTAGAGGAGTAACTTAGTATCTGAAGTAATGCAGTAATGCATGAAGTGTGCATTTAGTTTCCATGCTTATTGTGTTTCCACAACAATGTTAGTGAGTAAATCTACTAAAATGGCCACCACACCATAACAGAGGAGTATGATGTGTAAGATGAGAACGCAGAGGTTAACTCCTGTACATCATGGCTGTAAAAATCAAATGGTATCTGTACTTCTTTGCTAAGTGCAAGCTTGCACGCGAGGGGAGGGTCATTCCTGTTTTTCAAATCATTTTGGAGGGTCATAGGAAAATTATTACTGACGAGGGGAGGGTCACGTCTTTTTAGGTTAGAGGCCACAAAACTCCTCCGGTGACCCC
This sequence comes from Sander lucioperca, assembly GCF_008315115.2. NCBI lineage: Eukaryota > Metazoa > Chordata > Actinopteri > Perciformes > Percidae > Sander > Sander lucioperca. Next base: position 37,119,010 of record NC_050175.1, read on the forward strand.
TTAGTTAAATAACGAACTGTCCCTTAATGAACCCCCTTAAAACTATTGTTTAATAAAGTACTCCTTAGCAGCGCAAAACATTTTTGGTAATAAAATAAATAAATAACCGTATTTAAAGAGTCTGATTCACTAATTATTTACCCAACAGCAACAACTTTGTAACTGAAAAACATTGAACCCTTGTGTTGTCCTCCTGGGTCAAAAATATGTATTTTATTTAACCCTTTTTTCGACATTTGACATTTTCATTGCTTTTTTTTTTAGTTTTCACTAACACCAACTTACTACCACTAGTTTTACACTACTCTTTGGAATTCATGGTCAATAAACCTCATTTATATAGAATTATACCTAATATTTGAGTTAAAAAAGCAGAAATTATGAATTATTTTGACTAATAGTTAAGATCAGAGGAACTAATGTTGAGTTTAGTCAGGATACTGATTTGAAACCATTTCAATTTGACTAATAGTTAACCCTTGTGTTGTCTTCAGGTCAAATTTGACCTGTTTTTCAAAATATCTGTATCAGAAATATGGGTTTCTCTTTAACTACCTCATTTTAATTACCCAAAAATAACATGGATGATTCCACACATCGCGCTTCACAAGTACAACAAAAGATAGGATCTGTACTTTCATTGACTTTTGGGTGTTTTATTCAATGTTTTCGAAACAGTATCCTCACTGAACGTTGACATATACAAGTCTGTGATTATCCTTCCTTTATAAATTATAATATTAGTCTAAATAATTCATAATTTTTTTAAATCAAGAATTAGGTAATTTCCTATAAATGAGGTTTATTGACCACGAATTCCAAAAATGAGTGTAAAACTAGTGGAAATAAGTTTGTTAGTGGTGTTTATACATGGTAGTGAAAAGAAGCCTTAAACGTAAAAAAGCGCCAAAACATTGAAAAAAAGCACCAAAAGTGTCGAAAAAAGAGACAAAAACGTCAGAAAAAGTGTTGATTTACACCGGGGAGGACGGTGCCTGGTCGAATGGAAGACAACACAAAGGTTAAAGTGATGGTGCGGAGTAATTTCACCCTAGACTGCTTTGACCTCGAGCCAAACACCCCCCCATAAGCTTTTTTCCCTTGTTATAACGTTGGTCGAGTTAGCGTTATCAGCTGGTTAGCTTAGTGCAGGCGCTAATGGATCCACGTTTGTATGTCGTAAATTACCCCACTAATAATGCCCGGAATGATACCAAACTTCTACAGTAGTACAAATACTTTCTGTACTCATAAAACGAGGCATTAGAAAGTTTGTAACTACACCAGAAGTATATTTAAATAACACTTGCCTGATGGATACTCCTCTTGGCTGCTACCACGCTATTGCGCAGTACTTACACCGTGAATTTCCACAGGATGCAGAACATCTGCGGACCGGCTCCGCTGCGGAACGGCTACGTGCTCCGCCGTCCGTCAATACCCACCAGGTCCGGATTTGTTGCGTAACGGCTGCGGCCAGCCGACCACGAGATCTCGCAAGTCCACGTATGTTTGCGCGATATAACAGGATGTAGTTTCTATAAACAGAAACACAAAACCAACAACAGTTTGTTTCCATCCAGAGGAGTAGAGGGGAAACTACTCTGTGCTGTGTTTTCAAGGTGTAGTGCAGGAAAATATGACCCGCCGTGAGCACGGTGTATTTTATTTTGAAAAGTAACCGGATGTTTTATTTTGTTTCTGTGCTCGACTTCCTGTCCCGCACTATCTGAATTGTGCTGAATTGCTGCGGAGCTCTCTGGTGTCCGTCAAAAATAGAAGCTCTGCGTATCTGCTCCGGAGGGCTGCGGACTGACGAAACTGGGACGGAGTCGGGACGCAGACGTTCTGCAGTCAGTGGAAATGCACACATTGACTTTAATGGAAACCTAATGACTCCGTCGACGTTCCGCAGACGTTCCGCATCCAGTGGAAATTGCCGGACATACTACTACTTCATACTTCTGGTGTAGTTACAAACGTTCTAATGCCTCGTTTTATGAGTACAGAAAGTATTTGTACTACTGTAGAAGTTTGGTATCATTCCGGGCATTATTAGTGGGGTAATTTACGACATACAAACGTGGATCCATTAGCGCCTGCACTAAGCTAACCAGCTGATAACGCTAACTCGACCAACGTTATAACAAGGGAAAAAAGCTCATGCGGGGGTGTTTTGCTCGAGGTCAAGGTGCAAAGCAGCCTAGGGTGAAATTACTCCGAACCATCACTTTAAGATCAGAGGAACGTCTGTTGAGTGGATGAGTTTAGTCAGGATACTGATTTGAAACCATTTCAATTTTCACCCGAAATTCAATGAAAGTGATCAGTTGTATTTGCAAAGAGCGTTGTATGGAATCCATCCTTTTTTTGTGGTAATTTGGTTAACCCTTGTGTTGTCCTTCTGGGTCAAAATTGAAAAATGAACACTTTTGATGTTTGTTTTTTTTATTTATTTTGCCGCTTTAAAAAAACAAAACATTTTTGTCTCTTTTCGATGTTTAACTCAATATTTTTGTAGCATTTTTTCTACATTTTTTTTTTTTTTTTCCACTACCACCAGTATACACTAACAACAACTTATTACCACTATTATTACACCATTTTTGGGGGGAATTTATGGTCACTAAGCTCATTTAGCCTATATGAAATTATATATCATTTCTGAGTTAAAAAGGCAGAACGTATGAATTATTTAGACTAATATTTAGGATCAGAGGATGTTAATGGATAATGACAGACTGTCAAAGTTAAGTCAGAATAATGCTATAAAATGAGTGAAACACCTAAAAGTCAATAAAATTAGTGAACTGATCCTTAATTTGACTTGTGAAGAGCGTTTCGAGGAACCATCCATGTTACTTTTGGGCAATTAGGTTGAGGAGGTCTGCTATAGAAACTTTGAAAACGGGTCAAATTTGACCCAAAGACAACATGAGGGTTAAATGCTACATTTCAAGTGTTTAGAATCCATCACTAAATTAATTTATTATTAAAGTAAAATTATTTTTAGCAGATATATATTTCTTTAACCCTTGTCTTGTGTGAACCGGTTGTCCTTCTGGGTCAATATTGAAAATGAACTTTTTTGGGGCGCTTTTTCCGACATTTTATTCGCTTTTCTGATGCTTTTTTTTTTTTTTTTTTTTAAATTCATGTTCAGTAAACCTAATTTAAATGACATTATACTTAATTTTTGGGTTTAAAAAAAGCTAAAATTATGAATTACTTTGATTAATAGTTAAGATCAGAGGATGTTGAGTGAGTCACAGACTGGATACTGTTTTAAAAACATTTAATTTTTTTTTTTTTCAAATGCTATAAAATTGAATAAAGCACCCAAAATTCAATGGATGTGATCAATAATACCTGCAAAGAATGTTGTTTGGGTTCCATACAACGTACAAGCATACAGTATCTCACAAAAGTGAGTACACCCCTCACATTTCAGTAAATATTTCATTATATCTTTTAATGGGACAACACTGAAGAAATTATACTTTGCTCCAATGTAAAGTATTAAGTGTACAGCTTGTATAACAGAGTAAATGTGCTGTCCCCTCAAAATAACTCAACACACAGCCATTAATGTCTAAACCGCTGGCAACAAAAGTGAGTACACCCCTATGTTAAATTCTCATAGAGGCAGGCAGATTTTTATTTTTAAAGGCCAGTTATTTCATGGATCCAGGATACTATGCATCCTGAATAAGGTTCCCTTGGCCTTTGGAATTAAAATAGCCCCACATCATCGCATACCCTTCACCATACCTAGAGATTGGCATGGTTTTATGTCAGTTAGCCTAATAGCTGGTTTGATTTGCATTGAGAGATGATTTTATGGAAAGTACCCCATGCCAATCTCTAGGTATGGTGAAGGGTATGTGATGATGTGGGGCTATTTTAATTCTAAAGGCCAAGGGAACTTTATCAGGATGCATAGTATCCTGGATACATAAAAATAAAAATCTGCCTGCCTCTTTGGGAATTTAACATAGGGGTGTACTCACTTTTCTTGCCAGCGGTTTAGACATTAATGGCTGTGTGTTGAGTTATTTTGAGGGGACAGCACATTTACTCTGTTATACAAGCTGTACACTCAATACATTACATTGTAGCAAAGTGTAATTTCTTCAGTGTTGTCCCATTAAAAGATATAATGAAATATTTACTAAAATGTGAGGGGTGTACTCACTTTTGTGAGATACTGTACATCCACGTTATTTCTGGGCAATTTGGTTGAAAGAATCCCATATTTCTGATATAAAAACTTTGAAAACGGGTCAAATTTGACCCAAGGACAACACAAGAGTTAAACTTTTCTTTTTTTTAATCTCATGTACCCCCTGTAATTTACTGAAACAGCCAACACTGTAGTTTTTATTTTACCCTCTGATGTAGGGCTGCTCGATTATGGGAAAAAATCACAATCACAATTATTTAAAGGTGCACTATGAGTTCCTGTATGGTTTCAGCGTGATTTCATTTTGTCTCAAATCGTAGGCCTCTCTCCTTGATCCGCTAGCTGCCTGCCCCCTGAACACACCGTGAAAAAGCCCGGTCTCTGGAGACAACACAGGGGCCGTAAACGTCAAACAAACACTAGAGGCACAGGATAGGCACCAAAATACAACAAACCACTCCAGCCAATCACTGACAAGATGTTTGGGGGTTCGTGACAGTAGTCAGAAACATGAGGGGAGGGGCGAGCTTGCTCTGTTTTGTTTTGAATTTACTTGGAAAGTCATACAGGAACTCATAGTGCACCGTTAACAAGATTTAATGATTCATTGACTTGTGGAAAGAGTTTGCATTTATTGAAGTTAAAAAAACAGTGAAACAGTAAAGAATCAAACAGTCAAAACACCCTGAACTGTGACATTTCTCTCTAATACGTTTCCCGTTTAACTATTTTTTCATTAAGAAGAAGAAAACAAGATAAATAATAAGAGTTAATTAACAAAATGTAACGTGCAAAATAATCACTTTTCTTGATTTACATAGTTATTGTGATCGTTAGGAGCATAAAAACTAGGGATGCACCGATCCAACCTTTTCAGTCCCGATGTCAGGGCTTTGTGTATCTGTCGATACCCGATACCAATCAGATACCGTTGTTGAATTAATAATACACTGTATACCTTCCACCTTACACCTTCCTTCCACCATGTGGAAGAGACTAAAGGCACCAGACTTTCCTAACTAAACATTACTTTATTAACTAAGACAAAATAACATAGATGGAATGTATTGAATTCTTATTTATTTGTACACTCAACTCTTCAGAGGGAAAAAACTAACAAAACTATTTTGTCAATATCGGGACTGATATCCGATCTTAATAGCGGATCAGTGCACCTCTAATTAAAAACAGCCCTCAATTTAATTTGATAGGAAACTAATTAGTTTTACATATTTGCAATAATAAACATATCTTATTGCAGACCACTGACTCCCCCACTTGTTCCCCTTCCAACAAGACCGTTTTATCACAACTGTTGTGACCCGACTTCTCGATTCCATTACATTTCTGATTCAATATCAATTAGGTTAGGGAAATTTCAGGCCGTTGTAGGGAAAAAAATATTATCACGGACCCGGGAGAGAGGGGTAATATTCAGAGTAAAACCTCAGATATTCTCTGAAATTAAAGTGGTGAATTTGGAATTGGAATTAATTACTTATCTGCAATTTTCACACTTTGCAAAGTAATCCTGTGGGCCTGATTGGACCCTTTGGCGGGCCGGTTCTGGGCCACGGGCCGTATGTTTGACACCCCTGCTTCAGAGGCAATTCGGTTGGTGCATAAAAAGTATTGAATTTGCTTCCCAGCCCTAGGGTTGGGCATCGTTTGGATTTTAACAATTCTGATTCCAATTCCGATTCTTCCTTTCGATTCCGGTTCTTATCGATTCTTGATTCCGATTCTTTGAGGGGTGGAGTTGAAACGGGTCACGTGCTTATTTCACAAATAAGAGGAAAGTTTTATTTTGATTCGATGGTGGGTTGCAGTTTTACCGGGCTTTTTCAACGTAAAATAACTAGAGCGCTGCTTACTGTGCTCCAAGGCTGCAACACAACAAGCGCCTGGCTGCTACGGAAACCAACCGCATATTAAAGGCATACTTTAGGGGCTTTCCGACCGGAGGGATTTTTGCAGTTCTTAGAACTAAACGTTCCTAGAACACTTTTTTCGTCGTGTTCCGACAGGAAAAATTTGTGGATTTTTAAGTTCCTCTGGCCTCAGTAGCGTACTTTTTTAGCTCCTACTTCAGAGCAGGGTCTTTTCCCTTTTCCTAGGTGTACTTGATTAGTCGAACTTATAAGTCACGCCCACTGCCAACTCGGAACTTGCAGACAGAGCAACAACCAACAATGGGACATTTTTAACAATTTTTCATCAAATCTTATTCATCATTAAATTCACTTCTGACAATGTTTTAGGCGAGAAATGAACTGTTTAGATTTCGAATATAGGCAGTCTTGCGAAAATGTATGCCAAATTAACAATTTGCTTCAACGTTTTCGGAGTTGAGGAGCTCCATGAAGTGAGGCGACAGCCAGCAAGCGCCTGCCCCGGCCGCTAGCTCGTCACTCGGCCATGACTGGCTCAGAGACCTCGCTGTGAGCTGGAGGTCTCTCAGACCGGTCTCGTAAAGGATAGGCTTTTATTTTGCCGTTGACGGATCGTTTGTTTAAATATCACAACACATGTCCATCATAAGATTAACGGGAACCTGTGGTTAAACTGTCTTTTCAGAGTTAAACTCCACAAGCGTGCCCTGCGGGCTTGACAACCTCGCTGACTGGGCAGTCACACACACACACACACACGTCCACAGTGCAGAGGCGGGGGGAGAGAGAGATACCCTTTTCTCTTCGGGAGACTTGTTTAAATTATGACAAATATGCTGTATACATTAGATTTAGTATTTAGTTCATACTTTTTTTGGTGTATTTGTTTTCTGATTTAAACGCTATAAAGACGCTGCCGTGCTTGCGTCACTCCCTTACCCCTCCTACCAGTCCCTATGGCCACTTGGCCAGTGGGAATGCAAACGGAAAAAAAGATTTTGGGGGAGAGTAGTTCTTAGAACTACTTAGAAGTGTACTTTTCCTCTAAAAAGTACAAGTACTATCCGGTCGGAAAGCCCCTTATGTAACTTTTCCCTCTTCGGTCCCCCTACATGTTGTCTCATTGGAACGTTCCAATGAGACAACATGTAGGGGGACCGAAGAGGGAGAAGTTACATAGTATGCCTTTTAAATTGGGAAGCGGTGATCGGATTTGAAATCAAATCCTCCAAACGTTTCCAATAAAGAAACGATTCCAAGTAGGAATCGGTTCTCGATGCCCAATCCTTCCCAGCCCGATTCAGTGCTGGGTGATCGATTGGCCGTCTGGATCAATAATCGGTGTCTTCTTCCTGTTGCAGCATCACGATGGGGCAGCTGTACGAGAAAGAGAAGGACGAGGACGGCTTTTTATACGTGGCTTACAGCGGGGAGAACACCTTCGGTTTTTAAAAACAAGAAGCCCTGATCGTGACCGGCCTTACCTGCGCGACGACCCCCACCCACATCTAATCACAGCCCTCACGCCGCCCCTGGAGAAACGGCGGGAAACCCCAGAGCGATTCAGAGCCATGAACGCAACAGAAAGACGGACCGACTGCTTCCCTGACTGGATGAACATAAACAAAGTGCACCGGCGTGTTTGTTCTGGCTTATGTTGCACCAGATCTTTATCATAGATTCAGTTGTGTATAGCGTGAGCGTTTTCATTTCAATTATTATTTGTTTGATGTTTGTTGTGATTTCAGTGTTTTTAGGAGGAACTTTGATTTATTTTTGTTTGTTTTTCACATTTTAAATGATTTGTGTGACTGAGTTTTGCTTTTAGTTTATATGCTTTCCTCTTTGAAGACAATATTTAAACAGAACATTTAATTTAATTATTTGAAATTAAACTAGGATGACCTAACCAATAAAAAGATTAAAATGAAACCTGGTCGTCGTCGTTTAATTTAAATGTACATTTGGTTTAATGAGCTTCAACACGTGTAACAAAGACCTTAAAAAGAGGACACTACAGGCAAAAAAATTATTTTCCAATTTTGTGGATATTTTGCTTCCATCATAGGCATAATTTACAGTGGGGATGCGGGGGTTACAACCCCCCCTAATCATCAAAAATGGCCAGTGCAACCCACCCCAAAAACCTATTATAACTTCCATTACATACATTAAGACATTTGCACCATAATATTGTTGCAGAAAAATTCACCAGAATGCAGAAAATGATTAGTCTGGCTATCACCAGACCAAGCTCAGTCTTTTAAGATTGAACATTAGTCAGGGGAGTCTGCGCTGTATTCTCTACTGCACAAGATGCATGATCAACGGGCATAGTTCAAATGTACGCAATTGGATAGTCCTTCAACCAATCAGACCAACGATCTGGGTGACGTAATTTGCAGAGCGACACGAAAACTCCAGGCTGAAACGTGTCAACAAACGTGTTGGTTTGTAGCATTGATCAGCGGTTTTGCAGAAGCGGCAATGAAAAAAAAACACGAAAGTGAGTGGTATTTACACCCACTCGAGCGATTTGTTTGCTAAACTAAAGAAGCCATTGAGCATCGTCGAGAGGTTAAAAGGAATTGGATTGACGGTCGTGCGAGAGACGGGCTTCCCTGTCGTCATCGTGTTAAACCCGCCAATAGCGCGCCAGTTGGATAAGCCAGTCTGTGATTGGTCCCCGCAGATTTGTAACGGAAGCAGGATAGAAAGATGTACAGGTTTCCAGCCAGAGCCGGGTTTACCCAGTCTAGAAAATGAAGTGTTTGACACACAAAATTTCAATTTGGCTCAAAAGTGGAGATCTCACTGAGCCCACTAGTGGCCGCACAATTCAGAAGCGGCGCCGATCATCTGGGTAATTTTATACGAGGAAGTTGAACGTTTTTGGCTTCACACGCAACTGAGCAACTCTGAATAATGGAGCTCCACCTCGAACGCTGTATCCAGGTTTGTTTTATACATCCGTGGTCTGTCTGTATGACGTCTGTTCGTACGTCCATTCGTCCCATTCTTGTTATTGTGATCGCTCAACAACGCCTTAAAAAAAAACGTCTTCCACTCAACGGGACCAGTGGTGTAGTCTGTGATACGCAGCTATACGCAGTATACCCACTAAGAAAGCTCCAGGATTTCCATATACCCACTTAAAAATGCCCAATGACACGCAACAACATACTTTCCATTATATTTTTGATATATTTTGAATTGTCATCTGTGTTTTCCTTCTTCACATAGGCTAAATAAAGGTATATTTCCACTGTAAATTGGTGCATAAGTGTATCAGAATACAGGAAATGAAGTCTTTAATGCTCCAAATTTCCCTGGGGGAGGACACCCCCCCCCACCAAAAGGCAGATTCTGGCCAATATATATACAGTGCAGTATACCCACTACAATACATTAGACTACACCACTGAATGGGACCTCATTAAATACTTCATACGCTAATCACACAAATGTCTAACAGGATAAAATGATGAAGTGAAGACATTTTGTATCCAAAAGCTCAAAGGTCAACTTTACTGTGATCTCATAATGTTTCTTGTCATTATTAAATGCCATAACTATAACTAACTAACTAACTAAATAACTAGCTATAACTAAGTTTCAATTGTATCAATCTACAGTCACTTCAATACAAGATAACATGATTTCTTCAGGCAGTTTAAAGCCACTTTAATGGGGGAAAGGATCAAAACTGCATGTAAAGGGTTAATTTATGCAAAATAAATGGAACACCAATAACGTAACTGTTAGAATTATCTGGCTTAGTAGTTAGCCTCTCTAGAAATTTCACTTCCTCATGTCTTCTAAGAACGTCCTGCATACTTGTTATTAAACGGGCAGAACTTCCCTGATTTAGTATTCAGAGGGAGAAGGAAGGAAGCTATACCTGTTTTTGCATTAAACCACAAATTCTTCAGAATCGAGCTAGATTTCTTTGACGTCATTCCCCCTCCTAACGTCTCCACTGATGCAACACGTGTTGATTTGACAGATCATCAATTTCTCCTTGATAAATAAATATTACTAGTTTGAATTTTCCATGTTAATTTTAAAGATGTTCTTTTGATATTTGTCGATACAAAGTTCTCAATTAGACTCCCCACTCTTTGGGGTTAGGGTTAGGGTTAGTTTGGGGCTTTTTGGAAAAAGTATTCAGATCCTTCATTAAAGGTTCTGTACTCCACATTCAGCACATTAAAGGAGACTTTCTTTCTTTCTTTCTACAAGGACATGTTTACATGCTTTAATGTTTAAAAAAACACTTTATTTGTCTCTTAAGCCTACTACACACCGAGCCGATAATCGGCCGTTGGACAGTCTGGCGAGGTCAGTGACTCGAGTCTGTTCGGTGTGTTCCGTGCTGTCGTCCGTTGGAGGAGGCCTTCATTTTGGCCGATTTGACATGTATAATCAGCGGGGCGTAGCCTAGAAATCTAGACGCACCCTAGCGGCAGCAAATTTAATTTGCAGCCAGGGGGGTCTAGCAACTCTCCGTTGGTTTGCGAGCTGGAAAAACCAAACTCTGGTCAGGCCAATCACATCGTGTATAGAGTCGGTAGGCGGGGCTTATGGCTGCTGCTGCTGCTGCTGGGAACAGCGGTCTTCTGGAAGACTTGGAGTTAAGCTTTTCTTTGAGAAAAGAATAAAGAACGGCACTGAAATCATTCTTAAAAAAGGAAGATGTGTTTTGCCGAACAGATACGGCAAAAGTTTAATCTATCAACTAGCTTCGCTACCTTCTTCGTTGTTTGTCCTGGTTGTAGCGCTATCCTATTGCGTGCAGAGGGAATTTGAAAGACAACCGTTTATCCCGCCCCTCGGATTGAGCCCTGCCAATGGTGAGTTCCCAGACCCAACATCTTGATGTGGGTCTGGCTTGTCAGGCTAGGCGGGGCGGGCACTGCCAGCAGTCAGACTCAAATGACCCATCTGATTGGTGGAGAGCTAACCCGGAAACAAGGAGCGGAATGAATGTGACTAGAGTCTCTCAAAATCTGACGAAAATCTTTTAAACTGACCTTTGTTGATCTGAAATGAAGACAGATTCAGCAACTGCACGGCCTATTTCTCGCTTAAAATGTTTTCATAAACACGTTTCAGTGAACTATTTTAGTCCAATATGAGATCGTATTCTGAACGAGCCGCCATGACAGTCTGTCTTTGAATTTCTGGAGAAACCAGACCCACGTGACGCGTTCATCCAATCAGCTGCCAGTTTTCATTTTTGGGCGACAATACAGATTAGTGCCGCCTGCTGTTATGGAGACGTATTACGTCTCGTCTGGTCGGTGTGTCTGGGCCTTTACTGCCCAACGCTGCTGCTCCTGTATTAACCCAATCCGATCTGCCGGCGATTTCATTTCGTCCTGCAGCTCCGGCTGGAAACCCGCACATCTTTCTATCCTGCTTCCGTTACAAATTTGCGGGGACCAATCACAAACTGGCTTATCCACCTGGCGGGTGATGACACGTAACAACATACTTTCCATTATATTTTTTATATATTTTGAATAGGGCTGTCAGCATTAACACGTTAATCGCGATGCGATTAAGGGCTGAGCATAACGCGTTAATTTTTTTAATTGTATTAATCGCATGCCGCCATTTATTAATTTATTTTCACTTCACTCGGCTTTGCGTCGTGCCTAACAGGCTACTATTCTGCCGTACTTCCTCGTAACACATCCTGCTGCTGCAGGAATAGCAACGCGGACTTCGGTGCCTCATTCTGGAGCCACTGATATGTCTGCTCTTCTCTCTGATGCTCTGAAACAGACGTTACAGGAAACAGAAACATCGCTGCACATGACGCTAGTTAACACTATACTCGACAGCAGCTGATGTTAGCCTACCGCTAGCTAGTAGCTGGATTAAACACGGTTACAATGCTGACAGCTAACGCTAAACGGTGTAAAGTGTGACTGTATTTCACTGTAGAGGATTCAACACCGGCATGTAACAATCTGCAGCTGCTGTTGTCGGAAAAACACACAATTACACACAATTTACATCCTCGTGGTGCATTCAAAGTTGTTGTTAAATGCCCTTTTCCCATCTGGTGGTTGTTTTTGTCATTCAACAGCTATTTACTAGTGAAATAAGTTATTATTATAGTTATTACATTATTATTAAACATTTAATTTTGACGATATGGCCTTAGCAATAAACAAGCCGTTCTTTAATGTCACCAACTGTTTAGTACCTTTCTTTTTTGTAACTTTCTTAAAAAGTATCGGTTCAGGCACCGTTAAGGCACCGGTACCGTTTTAAAAGTACCGCTTTAGCACCGGTATCCAAACAATACCCAACCCTAATATTGACTCTAGATTCAAATGTGTGACTAGATTAAATATATAATAAACAAATACAAATCTTAAAATCAAGTTCATAAAGTCACTTTCTTTGCATTCATTTGATTCCCAATCAAGATCTACCGGTAAGAATTGTTTCCATTGTTAATATGGACTTAAAAACAGTTCTGAAATGCAAAATAATAGAATTTTAATCATGTGATAAAACACGTGATTAATCGCGATTAACTATAGGAATTCAACGATTAATCGCGATTAAGAAAATGTAATCGTTTGACAGCCCTAATTTTGAATTGTCATCTGTGTTCATTTTCTTAGCATAGGCTAAATAAAGGGATTTTCCCTGTAAATTGGTGCATTAAAGTGTTTCCAAATGCAGAAAATGAAGTCGTTGACGCTCATAACTTCCCTGGGGACGGACACCCAGACCCCCCACTATGATATCCCCTCCCTTCCCCAAAGGCAGATTCTGGCCCAAATATATAGGCCAATATACAGTACAGTATACCCACTACAATACATTAGACTACACCACTGAACGAGGCCACGCCCCTTTAGGAGACAGAAGGTGCGTACCGTCTCATACTGTTGGCGCTGCCTGAAATGCTCTATCTTTAGTATAAAGGATCTTTGGTTATACTTAGCAACGGTCTGTTATCAAGAAATAGCAAACCGCAGAATGCCTTAGAATTCAACCAAGCCATGTAATCATGAACTATAACTGCAAATGAATGTAGTAAAAAGTACAATATTTCCCTTTGAAATGTAGTGGAGTGAAAGTACAAAGTAGCACAAAGTGTAGCAAGACTCCAGTAACAAATGGCTGCCTCAGAAGTGTAATATAATACAGTACTTGGGTAAGCAAATGCACTTGGTTACTTTTCAGCACTTATTTGGGGTTCTTCAGGGAATCACACTCTGCCCACTGCTCTTTCTCTTAAAGACCGTCTTTATGTAAATAATCCACCTGCGTTCTTTATGCCAATGAAGCAGTTTTCTTCTGCTTCTTCAAAAAAAAAGGTTGATATAGTTTCACTTCTCTTTGTTTGCTCATTAAATTATTTTTATCTTATAACCAGAATAACAAAGTACAACCACATTTATTGTGAATGAAAAACTTTTTCTTTTTTGTTCTAAGAAATGCTGCTGTGCTGTTTCTGGTGGAAACTGAAGGAGTACTAATGTGACCAATACTACTAATGCTTATACTGCTAATATTACTAATAGTGCTACAACTATTACTATCAGTACTACAATACTTACACTGTAATATTCTAATGCTAAAATAAGATTATTTAGGGCTGCAACTAACGTTTATTCTCATAGTCGATTAATCTGTCGACTGTTTTCTCGATGAATGGATTTTGTTTTGTTTGTGGAGTTGTTTGGTCTATAAAATGTCAGAAAATGGTGAAAGATGACGTCCTCAAATGTCTTGTTTTGTCAACAACTCAAAGAAATTCAGTTTGACGATATTACTTGCGATAAATAAACAGATATTAAAGTGTACTCAGGTCGGATGTTTTCAGTATTCTGCTAAAATACAAAAAAGTGCTTGTTGAATTTAAAACAAATGAAAGGAAATAAATCATTTCCAAAATCATTTTATTGAACAGTGAATTGCATATAAAAAGGCACCACTAAAAAGAATGACAGTAACATTATGAAGTGCAGTTTATTACTGATATTTTCTTTCAACTAACACAAAGAATCTGTCGCAGCCTTTCGCCACGTGTTTATTGCGCCAGTTGATATCATGATAACGATAAAAAAATATCACGATATCACGATATAGCATGTTCTCCCATAATTCAATACATAAAGAAATAGTCTGTATGAAATGACCACACAGTAAAACCTATCTTTGTCTACTCCTGTGTGAATTTAATACTTGACAAATGAAAAGTATTTTTAGTAAGAACTTTTAGTGCAAAATGAACATAACGTGCAAGGATCAGAACGTAGATGTAAATATTGCCACAGCGCAGTTCGGCTGCTGGTGTTTCGACATCACAATAGGAGCGATATAGAAAAATATATACAAAAGGCATTTTTATATCATTATGTAGGGCTGCGACTAATGGTTATTTTCATTCTCGATCAATCTGTCGATTATTTTCTGGATGAATGGATTAGTTGTTGGATTTATAAAATGTCAGAAAAAGGACAAAAATGTGGATCAGTGTTTCCCAAAGCCCAAGATGACGTCCTCAAATGTCTTGTTTTGTCCCCAACTCAAAGATATTCAGTTTACTGTCACAGAGGAGAGAAGAAACTAGAACAATATTCACATTTAGGAAGCTTGAATCGTTGTTGAAAAGTTTTATTAATCTTTCTTTAAAAATCACTCAAGCAGATGAATCGATTATCAAAATAGTTAATGTAATATTTGACAACTAAATGATATTTGACAACTAAATGATTCATCTTTGCAGCTCTTGCACCATTTAACAGACTGTGTGCCTCATATTAAAGTTAGTGGCTGCAGCTGAGATATATCCGGAGAAATCTAAAAGAGAAAGCACCAGTGGAAACCCCACATTATATTCTGTGTAGAGCTGTTTGCAGAATTGTTTTACACCTTATTATTACCCCTATATTTTCTCTGTAGTGCAGAAAAAAGTGAGAGAGAAAAGAGGAACCATCTGCTTTCTGAGAAGAGTACGAATGAAAAACTGGAGACACGAGCTGTATATAAAGGAAGCACAGAGCAGGTTTCTAACACAGATCAAACCTTGAAGATTGAAGGCTTTCATCCAAACAGAAGCTCTCCTGTCTTTGAACCATGAAGTCTCTGGTGGCTCTCGCACTTCTGATCTGCTTCCTGCATCACACCCTCTCTGCCGGTCAGTAACTAAATACTTGATTTCTCTGTGAGCTTTCAGTCTAATGCCGACCATACCATAGAAGACTTTGAAAGTCTGACACCAGCTCACATCTAAAGACAATCTGTCATAATGTCACTGAGTTTTTAGTCACAGACTATGCCGCGATTCTGCTGTCGCTGAGTTGCTAGAGTTGGGGTGCGCTCCTGTCTTCTCGATCGTTTGGTGCAAGGTGGTCATAAAACTCAGTCCCAGCTGTCTTAGGTCAGGTTTTCCCCATCTTTAAGTTCCGAGAAGTTTGACGTCTTGGTAGTTACATTTTCTAAGGGTTGGGGATTGTATAAACATTTTCAATACCAGTACCGATAGCAATATTGTGGCATTGCGATACCAGTTCAAACAATACTTTTTTCAATCTCCAATCACCAGCATTATTAGATCTTGGTTCAAGCATGCTGCTTGCTGATTGGCTCACTGACGCTGATGAGATTTACTCCTTAGGTATTGAACTTGAGTTTTGAATGACGAGGCATTTTTCAATGCTCGATACTTTAGAGGCAATTCGTTCAGTGCCTAAAAAGTATTGAATTCGGTACCCAGCCCTAGATGTGACATGGTGTCAGACTTTAGTCTTTTCAAAGTCTCTTCAAAGTCTTCTAGTGTTTGGTAGGCATCAGATTTTACTACCAAGACTTAAAACGTCCGATAATATCAAACAAGTTTGATTTTGTCGGAACATCAAGACAGGAAAAGGACTGTGTTAAGATAGATCGGGGTTAGTTTTATGACCAACTTACACCAAAAGTGGTTGTTGTAAGGTTAGCTTTAACTGTACTATTAGTGTATTAGTATTAAATGTGTGTCTGTGTTCACAGGTCCGGTCGCACTGTCAATTTCAAGGAATGGATGCTGTCCAGGTTACAGTCAACAACATATTCCTAGAACAAAGGTGATACACGTGGCGATGACCCCGGAGCACTGCGGAGCCAAAGCAATTGTGTAAGTATACATGTGTTCATTTTAATCACATCTAACCAATGTTGTCTGCATATGGCGTTGTAAGGCTTGGAAATAGGGCTCCAACTAACGTTTTTTTCATATTCGATTAATCTGTTAATCTGTCAGATTTATGCTTTCAGTATACCTGAAAACTTGTTTTACCGCTGCAGGTTTTCAGCTTTGCATATTGTGTTTCCTTATCTTTCTGATAAACAATATCTGTGTTTCTTACAGAGTCACGGCTGTGAAACATAAGTTTTGTATTGATCCTCAGTGGAAATGGGCAAAAGACTTGTTGGCAGAATTTCAGAATTCATCATCTGTCATTTCCAAGCCCCAGAAGTCTGAAGATAAGCAGACAAAAGTGTGATAATGCTGTTCCTTTGTGTATTAAAATCACAAGTAGATTATGTTCTTTATCTACACCGTCAACTTCAGAATAAAAGCTTTATTTTTGTATGTAATGTTCTGCTCTCTTTATTATTGTCCTTCAGTCTGCTCACTGTATATACGGTACACTATTTGAGTATTTCCATTTTCTGCTTCTTTATACTTGTACTCCACTACAATTCAAATAAAAATGTTTTTTTACACCTACTTCAAAAGCTGTAGTTCCTTTGCAGATTCAAGCCCTTGATCAAGCATTTGTGTTTTTAA
>NC_050175.1:37140891-37155891 GCF_008315115.2 Sander lucioperca
ATGTGCACAGCAGCAGTGAGATCACAAAACTGTGGAGAATTCAGATGTCAGTTTAATTTAAAGGTGACCTATCATGCTCATTTTCAGGGTTGTATTTTGTGTCTCTACTGGAACATGTTTACATGCTTTAATATTATAAAAAAAAAAAAAAAACCTGTACACCTGTATTCCTATATACCTGTATTCACACTCTGTCTGAAACGCTCTGTTGAAGCGCCTGTCTCTTTAAGCCCCACCTCCCAAATCAGCTCAGTCTTCCCTGATTTGTCAGCGTCATTGTTGCCAACTTGGTGGCTTTCTCACTAGATTTAGCAACTTCTCAGACCCTCTTAGTGACTGTATTTCTAAAAGCGACTAGCAACAAACTTAGCGACTTAAGACCATCAGGGAAAAAGCGAGATATAGTATATTGTAATTAATTCCCATGCATGCTGCCACTAAGATTTATGCGTTGGCAACAGTGGTCCGTGTTACATAGTCTTCTGTGCTCTCGCCGTCTTTGTACCGTATCCGTCATTGTGTTAGTGGACTGACTGTAACGGAGTATAACAGCACATAACGTTCAAATCACCACTGTAGGATTCTTAACCAAAAACTACACAATCGGACATGTTCCAGCAGGAACGTGATCCGAAATTGGGGAGAAATTAACATCAGCAGCTAAAATTACAGCTTTCCATATCATTAATGTTAGCATTTAGCTGCATGTAACGTGTCTGGCGCAGATGACCACGAAATGATGTTAATTTTGAGCTGAGAGAAAAAAAAAACTATTGGATGTGTTCAGAACAGTCGGAAATCTAAAAGTTTTCGCTCACAGTGATTTCTTTTAAATAGGTTTACCTCATTAGTTGAAGCTTTGGCTACTAGGGCTGGGTACTGCCAATGATTTCCCGAATCAATTTGATTCCAAAGGTCCCAATTCGATTACATTTTTGATTCCAGCATAATGAGGACAATTTCAGTTACAATACCAATTTTGCTTGGATACAAAAGAAAAGGCAAGTTCATTGAGTACCCAGCAATACCCCCGCCAAGTGTAAAGTAGATCGGATGAACTGTTCTCGAGATATTTGAAAGACAACAGAAACACACACACAGTTAGATATTGTTTTAACTGTTTAACTGATTGTATTAATCGGTCAAAGTTGTTATTGCCGGTTAATGTTTAAACGGTTAATCATTAACATCCCTACTAAGTTTAATATGAACATCCAACATTGTAAAATGATATATGACAGAAAATAATGGGCATTAATATGTACCCTTTAAGTGCTGCAATGTATTTGCTGATATGAAAGCAAGCTTTATATAACCTGATAAGTACTAGATAGTTTGTTGGAAGCATAATGTATTTAAAGCATGAATCCAGAACATGAACAGACAAGAACTTGAAGTGAAATACACTCTCAAAATAACAGTCCTTTAGAGTCTAAATGTGCTTAAAAATGATAGAGTATGTTGTCAAGTGTAACCATTTTAAACACATAATTACTGAAAGAAAGTGTCTGACTGCTCTCTTCCTGGTCCATTAGAAAGCTGTCGATGGAAGTGTGGATTTATGACTCTTGGTTAACATCATCCCGTCATTATCTTCTTTGCCCACAGACGTGGACTCATCTGGTGCCAAATCAGCTTTGGCCCAACTCTCCTCTGACTCAGCGGCTATTTCCTCGCCTCTCTCCTCCTTCCACAGCCGCTCGTACTCCTGCTTCAGCTCCTGATACGAGCGGGAGAAGGTGTGGAAGATGGACGTGGCAGGGAACGCCATGATGAGGATGCCACTCAGGATGCTGGTGAGCGCGACTATCTGTCCGGGGATGCTGCGAGGCACCATGTCGCCGTATCCCACCGTGGTCATAGAGATGATGGCCCACCAGTAGGAGGCCGGGATGCTGCTGAAGCTGTGCTGCGGGTGCGTGGCGGCAAACGGCGCCAGCTCGCTCTCTGCTAGATGGACCAGAGGTGAGAAGAGGGTCACAGCAACGCAAACGAACAGCAACAGCAGGCCGAACTCCCTAATGCTGCGCTGCATGGTCAGTCCTAACGTCTGCAGGCCCAGAGAGTGGCGAGCCAGCCGCATCACGTACAGGATCCGCAACGCCCGCAGCAGGCGCAGGATCAGACTGAGTTTGTCCAGATAGCCTCTGCCAGCACCCATGATGACGTCCTCTTGCGACTCATCCCTGATATCGAAGACCAGAGAAACGTAGTACGGCAGGATGGCAATAGCGTCGATGATGTTGAGGGGGCCGCGGGCGAAGGCCATCTTGCTCTGAGCGTTGACGAATCGCAGTATGAACTCCAAAGTGAACCACGCCACACAGATGGACTCCACCACGAACATGCTCTGACACTTCTGGGAGCACTCGCCCTGCAGACACAGAGACGGACTGTGACGAGAAGACACTGGGCAACTTTAAAACCAATTCCACAAATACAGATCAGGTTAGTCGTCATGGTTAGCACTAATCAGCCTGAACTTGAGGCCTCAGTTTTATTTTTTTTTGAAAGCATTACATCTGTAGGCATGGCACATTTTTTAGAAATGTGTTAGTTGCAAATTAGTCTGTATCTACAACAATTCATTTAGGGGATTGCTCCAGTGCCGCCGGGAGATCCGCTGGATGTCCGTCACCTTCCTCTTTCTTTGTGTTGGCGTTCTAACCTCCGGTGGATTTCTGAGGACTATGGTTAACTGCTCCTCAGATCTCTGCAGGGTAAATCCAGACAGCTAGCTATGCAAGTCTAGCTGTCCAATCTGAGTTTTCTGTTGCACGACTAAAACTACTTTTGAACGTACACACGTTCCACCAAAACAAGTTCCTTCCCGAGGCTATTTTGCAGAGGCACCGTGGCTCGCTTAGCACCACCCAAGACGATTGTGATTGGTTTAAAGAAATACAAATAAACCAGAGCACATTTTTCTCCCATCCCAGAATGCTGTGTGGATTCGCCAGACCCTCCTCTGCAGCACTGTGGAGGAAGGTCTGGCAATGTGAGACTAGTTGCAAATTAGTGCTGCAAAAATACTTATTTAAAAAACCTATATATCTGCACCGATTTTAACCATTCTTCTTAAATCTGTTTCTTGCAATAGTTCACTGGAGTACCCTTTAAATAAAAATATCACTATTGTTTTTCATTTAAATACATTAGGCTGTATAGCTGATGTGCCTTGAGAAAAACATATTTTGGTTGAAGCAAGTCAAGTCAAGTCAATTTATTTATAGAGCACCTTTAAAACCAACCTAGGCTGAACAAAGTGCTGTACAAAGTTATATTATGTTAAAAAACAAAGGAAGACAATAAAAATATAGACAGCACAAAGTAAGACACTAAAAAAAACTTCTGGAAACAACTACACAGCACTTAAATTGATTTGAGTTCATCTACAAGCTAATGCAACATGTCTTAGGCACTGAATGTTAAAAATGTAGTTGCAATGTGGATGATCAGTCATTAAAGTCGGGCAGGGAGGGAAATCAATTTCCATTTCAGTGTGGCTTTGAAAGCCGAGTGAATGATGGCAGCGAACAAGAAAACAAGACCTTCTAATGAGGAACAATCATCACAAATACTATAGAGACAAAGTTAAAATTGCATCCTTGAAAAATGCTTTTCTAACCGCACATAATGAGCCTCTTTATGTTTACAGACAAGAAAAGGCTGAAGAGCATTTTTCATTTAGTGCTCAAATCAATGCTTTTAATCTAGAGTTCTGCTACCAGAGGAAATACAACTCCAAGAGGTAAGTGAATTATTTGTGGAAGAAGTAATATTCAGGAAATGAGGGTGAACTTCATATATACATTCTGCCTTCCAACATGATAGCTTACTACATTAGCTTGAAAGGTGAACATATTACGTCTGTAATAGCATCGCTTACGAGATTCTTGTGTTCTTCTGTCTTTAAAGCCATGTTCTTACACCGAGCTATATTAGAGAACATCTATCCACAGCCAGGTCGCTCAGATCTACAAGTCAAGGGTTATAAATCTCTCGAATAGTCTCCCTGTAAATATAAGAAGAGCAGAGTCCCTTGACTCATTTAAAAAGGTGTCCCATTTGAGTTGCATTTTACATTGATATGCATGAACATCTGTACGACTGTGAGTGTTGTATTTAGGCATGTATTTTAAATCTTTTCTTGTGATTTTCTTATTGCTTAGTTGTGCTGTTGTTGTTGTAAAGCACTTTGGCACAAACCTGGTTTGTGGTTTTTAAAGCACTCTATAAATTAATTTGACCTCGACTTTGAAAACTTTAGATGTCTGCCAGACTCCGAACTACTGTAAAAACAAAACTGGTTTCCAGCAATTAAAAGGAATTATGGCATTGCTTTAGAAACACATCTCCAGATGTTTGTTCATTCCAACTCTCATCAATCACGAAACGTGAAAAATAATTTAGTTTGTCTCAGCTTCTGAACTGAACTCGTCCATGCTTTGATTTTCTCGTGTCTTGATTAGTTCGACTGGCTGCACACACATCAGGGAGAAATCAATTCACCGTCTCCGAAGATTAGGAACCTAATCACAAGGCTGTTAACACTAGTTATACAATCAATTTTACAATCTGTCTGCTTCTGTTAACTCAAACAAGAAGGAGAAATCCATATTTTAACAGGCACACAACAGGCTCACCCCACACAAACAGACTGTAGTTTTTGTTTTGTTGTGTATTTCTGTCTGCTGCAAAGCTGAACTTCATTTAGACTTGTGCACTGTACTGGAAATGTTACTTGAAGCGACATAGTGAGGTTGCCATTGTGACTTTTATGTAACTGACTTATTCAAACATGCAACCAACATGTTTAAACATACATTTGATTTTGGCCACTTGGGGGCAACGCAACAACCTGTAAATACAACTTAAAGGATATTACCACCTTATAATGACAATATGATGGACGTTTTTATCAAACAGTTGCCTATTTACACATCTAGCCGACACAGAGCAACGTTATCATTGATTTGTAGTTGCATTTCCATTTACTCTCCTTTTAGCTTTTAGTTTCCACCAACTTCTGAGAAAAATATCTGACTCTTTTCTTTTGCAGATAGCAGCTGTCTGCTTCTGAAAATAACACTGATTAAAGTAGTTGGAGTGAATAAAAACTGTAAAGTTACAGGCAGGACAATGAAAACAACGAGCTGAAAGACACTCCGTAGAGCTGAGGGGCCGTGCTGAGTTCCTCACTACCAATCCCTCTTTAACAACGTTAGTTGATCCATTGTTAATTTAGATTAACGCAGCTTAAAGATTTGATCATTACACTTATTTTCTTAAGAAAATATAATCAGCACATAATC
This sequence comes from Sander lucioperca, assembly GCF_008315115.2. Taxonomy (NCBI): domain Eukaryota; kingdom Metazoa; phylum Chordata; class Actinopteri; order Perciformes; family Percidae; genus Sander; species Sander lucioperca. The sequence goes on from NC_050175.1 coordinate 37,146,207, forward strand.
TTATGGTTAATTTACCGTCACTAGATGCCTCTGTGATATGACCGTTCCTGTTAACACATTGACAAAATGCTTGATGTGTGTAAAACAGGTTTAACAGGATGTTATGTGGCGGTCAGCTTTTCGCCAGGCTTTATACGCACCCTGGTTTCTTCATCTCTGAGGTCTGGCATGGTGCTGATGCACAGGCTGATGACGGTGACCAGCACCATGACCACCGAGAGGCAGGCGAACATCTTCCCAGCCAAACCCGACTGAGGGTTTTCCACCACTTCTCGCAGTATCCACGCCACTTTGTGATAGCCCTTTTCAGCCTCTGTTTTGCTTTTCTTCAGCATCACCCTCTTCTGCCTCCACTCCTCTTCTTTGCGCTCTCGCTCGGCCACTTCCTCCACGCGGGTCGACATGCGGCGACGGCAACAGCGCTCCATGTGGCCCGGGTCCACGCCCCAGTAGTCAAGCTCATCATGCAGCGACACGGCGCACAGTTCCCGAAGCAGACGCAGTTTCCCCGCAGCCAGGAAGTTGAGGATGACCCTAAAGGCTGTAGGGTTTCGGTCGAAGAAGTACTCCTGGCACGTCTCGTCGTAGTCGTCGCAGAGTCGTGCGATCTCCTCGGGGGTGGTGCAGAAGCGCAGACGTCCCAGACGACTCTGGGGGAACTGCTCTAAGGTGCTCCAGGGGAATCTGTAGCGGTTGCCCCCGACATTGATGAGAACCTGCAGGGTGTGGTCGACCACATACGAGGCCTTGGGGTCACGAAGCAGCTGGGCGCGCTGGAAGTAAACGCCCTTGATGGTCTCAGTCTCCGGGATCTCTGTGAAGAAGCGGTCGAGGCTGCTGTCGTCGCTGCTGATGGAGTAGGTGCTGAAGTCGTGGTTGGCATTGCTGATGATGGGCATGCTGGCTTCAGGATGTGTGACAGGATGGAAAAGGTATTTATATGTCCAGTTCACGGGAGGTTAGGAGGAGGAGCCAACGAGAAGCTGTGACGACACAAAAAAAAAATATAATAAGTCAGTCTTTTTTTACATCAAGTCTTTTAAACTGTGTTTTTTTATTAATTTAAACTGTTTGTGTATGTTTAAAGCCTCATTACAAATCAACATTTCATATGGAGTACCACAAGACACTGTCCTGGGTCTCCTACTTTTCATTATTTACCTGTTACCGGTAGGGGTCATCATTCATGGACTTTAATACATTGATCCAAAATGTGCTCAAGCTAAATCAGAACATCTTGACTATGTTTATATGCACATAATATTCCGGTTTTTGCCCCTCTTCTAAAAAAGACGATATTTCGACTAAGCTGTTTACACAGCTAATGAAAGTGAATATTCAACTAATATTCCCGTTTACATGTAGCCATGCAAAACAAGATTCTCAAAGTTTACCAGCGGCGGCGGACTTGTCGGACCGTGTGAACACAGCGTCCCTCTTTCATTCCTTCGACCAGCTTCTTGAAAAGGTCGGCATAGCAATGTTTGCGCATATCCAAAAAGCTGTTGATATCCAAGTCTTTGATAATGTTTAAAAGTAGCTGTGTTTCTCCTTCTTATCGGGTCTGCAGCCTTGCAAACTGTTGGCTGGTTGGTTTGTTTACAGCAACCATAGCAACGCACAGAGCTGACCATAAGCCTGCGGTGATAACCCTGATTGAGACTCATATTCCGAATGTGCTGTATAAATGTCCAAACAATGCCTCTAAAACCCAAATAATACCGGAATATCCCACATGTCTTAATCGGAAAATGCTTTATTCGGAAAAAGACCTTATTCAGGATATTCAACCGGAATATGTTGTTTACATGACCTGTATCAAATTTAGAATATTGTCATATTTGGAATAATAGTGGAATATTAGTGTGCATGTAAACATACTGCATGTTATCAACCAAAACTTTACTGCACATTTGGGATTTAAAGGTTCACAATAGAAAGAGTAATTGTTGACCTTTTTTGCCGTTTTGACGTTTCTCAGGCGTCTCTTTTATAATGAAGGTCTATGGGGAAAATGTGTTTAGGATGCAGTACTGCAGTTGGCCACTGAGGTAGATTGGCAGCAGTGCTGACTCGCCACATTGATCCAGCTCTATTAAAGCAGCCATATTATGCTCATTTTCAGGTTCATAATTGTATTTTAAGGTTGTACCAGAATAGGTTTACATGGTTTAATTTTCAAAAAACACCATATTTTTGTTGTACTGCACCGCTCTCTCTCTCACTGCTGCAGATCCTCTTTTCAGCTGGTCTCTGTTTTAGCTACAGAATGAGACCTCTTTTCTTCTTCTTCTTCTTCTGTACTATCTTTGATTGCATTGCACATGCCCAGTAGCTCAGATGTAGATCATGTCAGCTAGCTAGCTCCATAGACAGTAAAAGAAAGGCTGTTTCTACAACTTTGGTCAGTTACAAGGCAGGATTAGCTGGGAGACTTCTAAATGAGGGCACACATGGAAGTAGTTCTTTTGTAGATTATGGTGAACTTGTGTGTGTTGTAGCAGTGCTTTGCTATTGAGAACGAGGTAGCATGCTAGCGTTAGCATTAGTGTTAGCATGCTAACACTAACGCTAACTACGAGCTAATGGTTGCGGTTAGCCTGCTCGTTTCGACTTGTGACGTCACAAGCCGTGCCGATTTTGAACAGCTCACCCAGAGACTGAAGGCAGGACACATTCAGAAACTGTATCTCACTCTAAACAGCATGGATTGATTTTTTTCAAAGTTTGTATGTTTGTGGAAGCACCAGAGACACAACATAACACCCCAAATCCCAGAAAAAGTGATTTTTTCATAATATGGGCACTTTAAGGGGCCAATCGCATCGAGAAGCATCGCTAGAAATGCATCGTCAGGGAACCCATTGTTTTCCTATGGTACATCTTGCATACATAACAATTAAAACATTCTCAACTTTTCAGCAGGAGGCACAGATGTCACATGTCAATGTCACACATGGCCCATGCAGCCCATGGTGCAAGATGCTGGCTATACTACTTTACCACTTGCTCATGCTAATCGCTATCTCTTATATTAGCCCGTAAAACTGCTAATTTTGCTGCTCTCTGTCTCTTTAAATTTGTTGTTGTTTTTGTTTTTCCCTTAATCACATACAGTGTTGGGCAAGTTACTTCCAAAATGTAATACATTATAGATTACTAGTTACTGTTATTTGAGAGTAATTAGTTATATTACAATATTACTGTCTCTGAATTGTAATGCGTTACATTACTTTTGCATTACTTTTGAGTTACTTTCACCAAAATAACAGGGGAAGTTTGATTTGGCAGCTAGCTTGTGAATTTCACCACCGGATCAATAAATTCTCCTCTTTATCCACTTTAATACATCATAGATTATTCATATTTTGTATAATTAATATAAATATGCAAAGTAACTAAAGCTATACAAAATAGATAAGTAAAACATATAATAGGCAAGTAGGAGAAAATGAAAATACTCAATTAAAAGTACGGCATTGTTGTAAAATGTTTGTTTATAGCACTTCAATAAGAAATTCATGTTGTTTAGGTTAAAACACTCTAAAGGAAATGTTCAATTATAGTGTGATTAAAACTCACTATTAACATTATTTACAGTACTTGATTTACAGCTGATTTGTGAAAAGGTAGCCTACACAACCTTATTTAACAGTAATTTAGTTTCACTGCGAACCGTCACAGGAAGTGCTTTTATTTTGAAGTATGCTACACGGAAGTTGTCTGTTGTGTAGCCTACTCTTGCTAGCTTACTGAGATGCAACATGTCCGTCAGGCTCAAGTTGTTCACTTTCTTGTTTGTAAAACTGCAACATATTGAACAGTAAATGGTCATAGTAAAAGACAAGCGCTTTTGGTCGTCATTCGAAGCCATTCCACTACAGGCATAGTTACTCTCCACGGCTGATAAAAATGCAATGATATTTACGTGTAGCAAGCCTCAACATTAATTCCCGACATGTTTATATCTGTCAGCCGCTGACGTACCGTCACCTGTTGGGACATACATGCTGTCTGTACCGTCACCTGTTGGGACATACATGCTGTCTGTACCGTCACCTGTTGGGACATACATGCTGTCCGTACCATCACCTGTTGGGACATACATGCTGTCCGTACCGTCACCTGTTGGGACATACATGCTGTCTGTACCGTCACCTGTTGGGACATACATGCTGTCCGTACCGTCTCTGGTTCTGGTTCTGACCACGGGAACAGAAACAGGACAGCTCACTCCAACGCAGCGTAATAACTCCTGAAAATAATATCCATCTCGCAAATGTATCTGTCTCTGCAGTCGGCTTTTTTTTTTCCTGTGAAGAAATGTGTCGCGGTGTTGGTGAATTCTTAAAAAAACCAATGCACCACTAAATGTTGCGTTAAAATGCGTTGTAACTCGCGTTACTGAGATTGTAACGAGTATAATATTACCGAAATTTAATTAGTAATGCGTTATATTACTGCGTTACAGCAAAAAGGAATACATTACTGTAATTGTGTTACTTTTGTAACGCGTTACTCCCAACACTGATCACATATGATCGCCCGCTCCACAGATCCACCACAGAGTCTTGACAGAAGAGGCGTTTTTGAAGCAGCTGCCGGGCCGGTTAGTTGCCTGTGTTACAGACGGCGGAGAGGACGAGCTATAGATACGTCCACATTACATCCCGTGTTCTCTTGTAATTGTTCAATAACAATACAAAACAATTCACTGGGGAAAAAGAAAAGATCTTTGCACCCTGCTTTTAGTCCTGACACCCTTCAGAGCTGACTACACACCAATTCACGCCTCACTTCACGACAACCCTCACACGGCTGCTGAGTGACCTTAAAAACTCTTACCGGCTCGGGTGTGACATTGTGGTGTGAACTGTGAACGAGCCAGAGAGGTTAAAATGTCTGAATATTGAAGAAGCTCCTTTGCCAACTTCTGTTTCGACCTGAGATCCTTACATCCAGTTTTTAATGGTAACTGATCTGCTAACATGAAAAAACACAATGTAAGTGGAAGGTAGTAGCCTTGAGTAGGCCACTAGGTTAATAATAATAGATAATATAATAGAGGAAGATCAGCAATTTTCGCTTTCTTTGTACCTTACGAGACACCGTAGTTTACACTTGGTCTGTGTAGGTCGCCATGTTTGTTTAAAACCGTATGTAAGGTAAGCAGTTTAATCGGTGGCGTCTACTGTAGAAGTGTAAATATGTACATTGATAACCACCCACTCAGCTCATTTGTTCACACGTTGCTTATTTAAAGCTTTAATGCGTAACTTTTTGATATTATTGAACATCCGTTACATTCAAGCCATCGCCAAATTAGTTGCTACAAAGCTAATTAAGACTATCAGCTCCAAAATGAGCTAGGTCTCACACTGGATGAGGTCTGGTGAGAGAAGCTTTACTTAGAATTAACACTACTTGTATTTGTGCACGTAGGAGTCTCATTCAATTCAAAGTGGTCTTCAGACTTCACTATACTAGGACCAGACGGAAAAGACTATTCCCTGATACAGATGAATTCTGCATCAGGTGCTCTCAATCTCCAGCAGACCACACACACACTTTTTTCTCCTGCCCTAAGCTACACTCTTTTTGGACACCATCTCTATAGTCTTTAATATCTCTATATCACCATGCCCCTTGATTAGTATATTTGGTGTGTCTTCTATTATGGGACGGTTTACTAGCTACCAAGCTGATGTTATTGCATTTGCTGCTCTGATAGCCAAGCGTCAAATACTACTACAGTGGAAGTGCCCAAAGCCGCCTAGCACAAATTCCTGGTTAGAAGGAAGGAAGGTTTAAAAATGTCATTTTTACACCTAGAAACACCTACTGTCAGAGGATCCCTGAAGAAATTTCATAAGACCTGGGACCCCTTCCTTTCTTATACAAACCATCTATCCTCAACCATTGGTTGACCCCTCCCCCCTTTTTTCTCTTTCTTTACTCTTTATTTATTTACTTATTTATTGTATTTTACTATCTGTGTACTTACTTATTTTTTAATTACCTACTCAATTTTCACAATCATCATCACAATGAATAGGACACTGGGACGGGCCGAGAGGGAGGGAGGAGGGGGATGGGTGGGTTAGTTAGTTCGATGGAAGATACATGTTTAGTATCTGGTTAAAAGGGGAAGACTAAAGGCTCTTTTACACTTGACGCATCCAAGGTGGCGTGCGCCATTGTGACGTCTAAATTGCGTAATATCCTGCTGGCGCGCCCGATTTATGGCCCGCGAGCAGAGGTTGTGCACGGCTCTTTTTTTTTCAGCGGCGCACGACAAAGCGGAAACGGGAGGCCTGAAGTTCGCCGACAACCGGATGCCAGGACTCTCAGAGTGACTGCAGGTCTCTCTTGTAAACTTACTGGGTTAAGAGGAGTTCTTTTATGGCGAATGAAAGGCCGACGAAGTAGGTCATCGAATCAAATCAAATCAATGCTGCTGCCAGTTCTGCCGTTGATTATCTTTTTCTTCTTCTTCTAGTCCGCAGAAAGAGCAACGTCTGTAGCCTTTGCTCATTAGCGCCACCTCTGTTTAGGAGAAGACTGCAACTAGTGTCGCGAGCACCAGCGCAGGTATAAATAGTCACGGCGATCCCATGACGTCACATTTGCAAGCGCCAGCTGGGCTGCGTCTAGTATTTAAGAGCCTTAAGAGGGAGATGGCGGGGCGGAACGGGTGGGAATTTATGTACGCTGTTTAAAAACAAGAAAAATGTCAAACCTGTTACCCTTGGACATCCCCGATACAGCCTGTAATGCTTTTTGAGGTTTGATCAATAAACATATATTTGAAAAAAATAAATAAAAAGACTATCAGCTCCACACAACTCTCTCTCTTTTGTTTTTGACTGACCTTCCTGTCAACAGCTGTCCATTTTTGTCATTCCCAGTGTTTGTATATTTATTTACATTTAAAGATAAAGATTTGGAAAAATGTCACCTATAATTTGGTGATGAATTGAAATCATCCAGCCTGTACAAACAGTTAAACTCCTCCTCCTAAACCAAATGCTCTTTCACAGTTACCAGCTCTTATGCATGGAGGCCAGGAATTAAAGCCCAGAAAGAGACCCTGCTGTTGAATTTTTCATATGTCATATTTTTTAATGCTGTGGGCGCCACAAAAGAAACTCCATTCACCTCCATTGTATTGGACTGGAGGCAGAAATCTTAGATATAGATTTCTGAAAATGTGGACAAATACAAAAACACTACATGGCCGCTACCACCAGAGATAAGTTTTTGTGAAATATACCTTTTAATTCAATCTGCTAAGTGGATTCATGCACATTTTCTCGGCCTCTATTTTAGTTTAGTTTATTCACACATTATTAAAAAAACAACAAGGCTCGATGCAAACATTGTGCAGCGTAGCGTAGAAACCAAGAAAAGGCTTATAAAGATACTGTTAGGCCTGCTGCTCCTAGGTAGCTTGTCTGTCTCTCCCCTCTCCCTCCCTCTGTCTGTCCTAATTGCAGGAGTGGAGTCTGGAGTGCGGGAGTCAGGGTTCCAGCTGCCTCTCATCTACCACAATCAAACTCTGCTTTATATACCATCATCCCGTCATTCCTCCACTCTGCGTCAGATCATAGTCAAGATGACTTGTTGTTTTTTTATACATAGGCCTATCTATGAATAATTTGAAACATGTTATGTCTGTGTATGTTTCTCAGCAGAGGCGTTTGTCCACAATAAATAAGTTTATTGTCATTGAAATATGTTCAGTGAACCAAAGTCGCCTCCATCAAACGTCAGTTGTCAACAACGCGTCACCAACTGGGAAACTCGGTTAGCAAAATCTGGCCCGAGTTTCCCACCTCTGATTCCCAGAGGAAGGGACGTGAATGATGACGTTTTCACTCGGAAAAACGTTTTTCCGATGTCCATGAACGCACGGTTAGTCTTGCTCCTGACCAACCTTGCTATCTGTTTAGTCATTTGTGTATTTGCCTGTCCTGATCCCTTCTCTTGTGCCTCAGCTGCTTTTGGAACCTGGCTCCTGCTGCCGCTTCACTCCTGCCATCCACCAGACCAGAACCACCACCCCTGGACCCCACCACTAGCCGGCCTACTGTCTTCCTCTGACGGACCCGCTCCTTCTCGGAATCCACCTGACTTGTTCTCCACCCTGGAAACCTGGACTTGCCTTTCCCCCCCCGGAAACCTGGACTGTACGCTTGAGTACTTTGAATAAACCTGTTAATTCACACTCCTGGCTCTGCGTTCTGTCTGCATTTGGGTTCTGTACATCATTCAAACCTAACAGATACCACCCCTCTAAGTAACAAAGTTGCACTGAGCAGCAGTGAAAAGGAGAAAAAGTGAACAAAATGGGATGATTTCCATTAAGATCTTAAAGGTCCAATATGTAATACATTTACTGTAATAAATCCATGAATGACCCAATGCGTCATCAGATATTAAGGAAACATGCTAAGTTAAAATACTATCTTTTATTACGGTAATACAGTATTTTCTCCTTTTGAAATTTCCGGAATTTCTGTTTGTGTTTTGGCCTGTGTGTTCGTGTCATCTGCCCAGTTTGACAGCCAGGCCGGGTTGCCAGATCAATTGCGTGACCAGAGACGTAACAAACCCGGGTAAATATTGGAGATGTATTTGAAAGATGGAGACAGCTTAGAGCCCAAAGGGATGCCAAGTTGGCTAATTTCCCCCTGAACAGGTAGCTAAGCATTAGCTTCAAGCTAATTTATCATGGCTACAAGGGATGGGCATTTTATGTCATTTCAACATTTGTGTACATTGAATTACATAGCTAGAGTACCCGAGTAGGTTACTTGCAAAAACAATAGAGACACAGCCAGTAGATCCCGACTGGTCCTGGCTAACCGTGGCTAACGCCGCCATGCTAACCCTGCTAACTGCTAACGTTACCGGAGGACCAGGCAAGCGGGCCATGGCTGTTTATAACGTGTAGTCTGTTCAACGGCCATAGCCGACAACGGTGAGCTATTTTAAGCCAAGAGAGGGGGGCTGTAAATTGGGACGAGAGGACCATGAGTTTGCAGTGTGTTTAGCGATTATTGTCGTAATTCTAAGCCAATAAAGTGTTTTCAGTCAGGTGGAGAGGATGGCAAGGTAGTGTTATTTTTAGCAGTTCTGTAATTCTAAGCCCAAAAATTGTGTCTGTCAGTTGGGTACAGAGCTCCGCGTGAGCACAGGCTTTTATGACGTTTTGGTGCCTAAACTTAACTGTCGTCGCCCCATGATGCTCACTTTTTGTCGGCTAAACTCAACTGCTATGGCCACTAAAAGGACCACCATCTGGCGGCGCCTTGTGACCAGCCGGCAGTCTCCTGATTTCGTACGAATTGGTGTGCCTAACTTTTGGTAAGATATTGTACGAACCCGTTCATGAGAATGTGTTGCAGTTAGTTAACTATAATGGCGTTACACTATAGTCTGATTATAGGCCGGCGCGTTTGTTTACTGTGAAATGAAATGGCAGTAAAAAGTTTCAGGACAATTAAAACACGAACAAACAGACTCAGAAACAGTTGTTATCCAAAAGCCATATACTGCACTTAACGCTACTTGAGTTTTAAGGATAAATCATGTTTTTTGCAGTGATGTAGTCTACGTGATACGCAGTATACCAACTAAGAAAGCTCCAGGATTTCCATATACCCACTTAAAAATGCCCAAT
>NC_050175.1:37158391-37240891 GCF_008315115.2 Sander lucioperca
TTTTTTACTTCAGTGGAATTATTACGAGAAAACCTTTTTGTCCTATTTCCATTTATCTGCCTCACAAAGGCTCTTATAAGCGCCGCAAATATGGATTTTTTTTTTGTCCTATATTCAAAATCCTACTTAAAGTGCCCATATTATGAAAAAATCACTTTTTCTGGGATTTGGGGTGTTATGTTGTGTCTCTGGTGCTTCCACACACATACAAACTTTGAAAAAAATCCATCCATGCTGTTTAGAGTGAGATACAGTTTCTGAATGTGTCCTGCCTTCAGTCTCTGGGTGAGCTGTTCAAAATCAGCACGGCTTGTGACGTCACAAGCCGAAACGAGCAGGCTAACCGCAACCATTAGCTCGTGGCTAACGCTAGCATGCTAACGCTAGCATGCTAACGCTAGCATGCTACCTCGTTCTCAATAGCAAAGCACTGCTACAACACACACAAGTTCACCATAATTTACAAAAGAACTACTTCCATGTGCGCCCTCATTTAGAAGTCTCCCAGCTACTCCTGCCTTGTAACTGACCGAAGTTGTAGAAACAGCCTTTCTTTTACTGTCTATGGAGCTAGCTAGCTGACATGATCTACATCTGAGCTACTGGGCATGTGCAGTGCAATCAAAGATAGTACAGAAGAAGAAGAAGAAAAGAGGTCTCACTCTGTAGCTAAAACAGAGACCAGGTGAAAAGAGGATCTGCAGCAGTGAGAGAGAGCACTGCAGTACAACAAAAATATGGTGTTTTTTGAAAATTAAACCATGTAAACCTATTCTGGTACAACCTTAAAATACAATTATGAACCTGAAAATGAGCATAATATGGCTGCTTTAAGTAAAAGTACATAAGTATTATCAGTTAAATGTACTTAAAGTATCAAAAGTAAAAGTACTCGCTCTGTAGATATTACATATTATATGACATCATTATTTCTCTCAAACAAGTCCTCCAAACCATACGACGATATAGGTTGTTTATTCCTCCCCTCTAATACGACTGACAGGAAAATTTCATAACTTAGCGCCCCCTAGCGGTGTCAGGAAATGCGACCTCATATCTAAACCAGAGAAATAGGGATGCACCGAATCCAGGATTCAGCTTTGGATTCGGCCTAATATTGGGCTTTTTGACAGGGTTGGGTTTCCACCGAACCAAACCCTACGCTTGCACTCCGCGCGCTACGCTGGTCGCCGTAATGACGTCGCCGTTGATTACGGGAAGGTGTTTACGTAGGTGGAGCGTTCAATGCAGTAGGCTGTGAGAAAGTGAAAATGGAACTCGTGAGCATAAAAAGTGTAGTTTGGCAGTACTTTCAGTCAAAAGAAGGCCATTCAAGTCCAGCTAGATGTTTAATCTGCAATGCTGATTAGTCTGGTGGTGGCGAGGACCCTAAACTATACACAACATCACCGCTGTTACAACATCTGGTATGAAACATCCGAAAGAATACGAGTTGTGCATGAAGGAATCTACAGACAGCAGCCAGAATGCAGCAACTTCAGGTACGGCAAAGGAAGGACAGTCACTGTTTACTTCATTCATGTGTTTACTGTGTTCATGGACTGAGGATGGGACGAGGATTCAGTATTCGGTTTCGGCAGAATCTTAACCAGAGGATTCTGTATTCGGCCGAACCCCAAAAATCTGGATTTGGTGCATCCCTACAGAGAACATAACGGTTGTGGTTTTAAACACGTAATTCATGTTGTGAAACGGTCGCAGTTTAGTTATGTCAGAGACGGTTTAGAACCGAGACGCCCCAACTCAGAGTAGTTTCCTGTATCTGTGTCACGTTGGCTCCGCCACAGCCACGCCTCTTTAGGAGACTAGCGGGACGTCCTGAGTGTGTTAATTCCAACAGCAGAAGTGAACATGGACATAGATTATGAGCGATCCTTCCGCCCCCATAGTCACCAAAATCTTGGACCCATTTTTTACAAGCCTCATACCTCCAGAACATTCTGACACTAAAATGGCATTTTTCAGACGGACACATCAGGAGAAAATTAACTTTGTTTGAGACCTGTTTCTGTCTCAGGACCGAACTCTCGCGAGATCTGGCAACACAGAGAAGCTAACGTCAGCTAACGTTGGTGAACGCCCTAACAAAACTAATCTCTGTGATGCTAAATATGTCTTTTAGCTGTGTAAATATCTAATGTTAGCAAAAGAACATATTAATACATTTTTCAAGTATAACTTTTCATTCATCCACACAACGTTCACTACACGTTCAAACGAGGCCCCTCCCCTTTAGGAGACAGGAAGTGCATTTCATACCGTTGGCGCTGCTTGAAATGCACGTTACTATAAAGAATCTTTGGTTATGTTTAGGCACGAAAAACTACTAAGGGTTAGAAAAAGATTGTGGTTTGGGTTAAAATCAGACGTTACTTCACTTCCAGTTATGTATGTGACACAGAACGTAACGTAGTTCCGTTTGTTCTGTAAAAATGTTTTTTAAAAAGTAGCTTAAAGTTGTAGTTTAAAAAACCTCACTGATTTACTTTTTATTTTCAGCGTGTCTCCCGGGTTCTCATCTCAAACAAACAATCCAGTTCATCTACACCGAGATGAGAGCAGTTTGTAATAAGACGACCTCTGACCTCCCAGCTGATGAATATCAGGGATTAAATGATAATCCACGAGCAGGGGGGAGGCGGAGGGAAACCAGAGAGCATGCTGGGACACCACGAGGCTGCAGGAGCATGCTGGGAGCCTTTTAACAGATGTGGAGGTTAAAAGTTAATTTTTGACATAAAAAAAAAAAAAAAAAAATCTCATCTCAAGGTCCCTTTAAATGATCTTCCCCAGCAGATGGAGTTCTCATGAAATTGTGTTGAAAATTAAGTTGGGAACGAAATGTATAGCTAGCTAAAAACATTAGATTTAAGAAAGTGAAGTATTATTTTACTGTAGCAACCTACGTCTACCAGAGAGGACAAGTTAGCTGTTAGTAAGCTAATGTTAGCTGAGCGTTAGCAAGCTAAGTTACTTGCAAATATAATACTTTAGCTTTCTGATTAATCCACATTCCACTGTAACACAAGTTGCATACTAGAGCTGAAGATCTTTACTTAAACCCAACGGGACCCGTTGGGTTCGTTCGGGTTCGGTCTTAATTTCTATCATTTTACACAGGCTCGGGCCGGGCTCAGGCTTGTGCTCCGGGTTGCGCGGTAAATGAGCGGTCTGGTGATGCGTTTCGAATAACGCGAAAATGGATGCTGAGAAGGTGAAACGGAGGCTGGCCTCTGGAGGACTTATTTTATTTCTTTGTTCCAACTTCCAAGTGGCCTGTAGCCTACGTTAGTCATGAATACACGATGTTAAAAAATGTATGAATGACTCATTCTTGACAAAAGGCAAAAGAGCTGTGTGCATGCACACATTTGAATAATGTCGGGCTGTAAACCGGTTCGGGCTTTTAAAAAGCTGTCAATCAAAACGTACTTGTCGGGCTTGGGCTGAATTCTGTCGGGCTCGGGCCTTGTCGGGCCTAACTTTTAAGGCCCGATTACAGCTCTAATGCATACTGTCAAAATGCTTTAGCTTATCATACAGTCATATAGTTAGTCTAAAACTTTATGCCGGATATCCCTCATTTCGGCCGGATGTCCATCACTGTTTTTTCTTCTTCACGATTGTGTTTGGTTTAAAGAACTTTGCAGAGAAAAGTTGCAGCGGTCTGAACTACTCCGTTTTATTTTTTTGTCACAAACAGCTGGTCAAAATGGCAAACGGAGACAGAGCCTCAACGACCTCCCGAAAGCACAGGAACGTTAAATAGTCAAGTGAGCTAGAGAGAGACTGAAGAGAGGGAGAGAGGGAGAGAGGGAGAGAAGGAGAGAGGGAGAGAAGGAGAGAAGGAGAGAGGGAGAGAGGGAGAGAGGGAGAGAGGGAGAGAGGGAGAGAGGGAGAGAAGGAGAGAGGGAGAGAGGGAGAGGGAGAGAAGGAGAGAGGGAGAGAGGGAGAGAGGGAGAGAGGAAGAGAGGAAGAGAGGGAGAGAGGGAGAGAAGGAGAGAGGGAGAGAAGGAGAGAAGGAGAGAGGGAGAGAGGAAGAGAGGGAGAGAGGGAGAGAGGGAGAGAAGGAGAGAGGGAGAGAAGGAGAGAGGAAGAGAGGAAGAGAGGGAGAGAGGGAGAGAAGGAGAGAGGAAGAGAGGGAGAGAGGGAGAGAGGAAGAGAGGGAGAGAAGGAGAGAGGGAGAGAGGAAGAGAGGAAGAGAGGAAGAGAGCAGCCAGCAGCGTTGGAACAAAGCAGTGAATCGGAGAAATAAAACGTGTTTTCGCCGTTTCATCTCTAGAAGTGCAACTGTAGCAACCATCTCACTATCACTAACGTTATCCACATTCATATTTAGATGAAACAAATGATATTCAGCTACAAAAAGCCTGGAAGTCGGAAGTTAGAACGGAAGTCGTTGTTATGGAGATGATACACCGTCTCGTCTCGTCGCATTGGTGTGAACGTTCAGAACGCTGCAGACCGGCTGTAGTTTCAACTCGTCTCATCGTGAATCTCTGGTCTGAACTGGGCTTTAAAGAGATCGACGCACACGCCAACGCACAAGTATAAACTTCAGCTACTTACGTAGGCTACGGTGAAAAAACTGCGTGGAGCCGGTGTGCACCGTTTTGCTACGGTTTCTGTGTTTCCTCGGAACGGTGTGAAACGGTAGCCTGGTTCTACCAGACTCTGGTCCATTTCATTTGTCCAGAGAGTCTGGCCACTCTACATTAACAAGTGTTAACTTCCTTGAAGGCGGGTACTCTGTTGAAGTTTAAAACTATTGGATCTGCTAAGAGCCACGCTGGTAGCCTGGCTCCGCCCTCCTACGTACTGTCTGGTAGGACTAGGCTAACAAGAGGGGAGACGACAACAACTATCGGCTTAGCATCGCTAGCGTTAGCCTTAGCCAACCCCTTCACTACTAACGGAGCGAGCTGGAAAATCAAACTGTTCCCGAACCCTGTGGGGAGGAGGGCCACAACATCACAGCCACCAACACAACTCAGCAAAGATTGTTCTTGCTCGGGCTTTAACTTCTGGATATTCGGCAGCGTTGCCACAACGGACCGAATGGCTTCGCTCGCATCTTTCTCCGCCGCCATTACGGAACTACAGTAAACCGGTAAAGATTTGACCGGAGAAAACCTGCGAATATACCGCAAACCCAGACGATGTACTGAAGGAAAATGTGTCTCTCGTTTCTTGGCTGTGTCAGGCAGGTGATACCCAATCAGCAGAGACATGTCTGTAAACTCGTGGTAATAAAAAGGCAGAGGGCTTGCGCACACAACAGGGTGTTCAACGCACCCCCATTTCAGTTTATAAAAACGTGTTGCTACGTTGCCGTGATCTCTCATCCTGCTGCCGTGCAAGGTACCACAAAAAACACCACAAAAAAACAAAACCACTTCAGCAAACCTCTACATCACATCTACAGCCGATAAAACAGGTTTAAATAAATTAATACAATGTCATTTTGCACTGGAATGAATGTAGTTTACTCATTTACATTTTGATTTGTTGTTCTCTCTTCTCTGTGTTTTAGAGCGGCCGGCTGATAGAGACAAAAGAGCAGCCTTTCATTTCCTTTTGTTTGGAAACCTTAAGCTTCTTTTTGCTACTTAATTTCCTGATGGTGCCGTGCGGGTTAACATGGTTCAGTGGAATCTCTCTCTCAGAAGAAATTAAACCAAACTCCTGGGGAATTGCGCTGCTCTCTCTCAATTTGTGCAGAATCACCAGGGGACCTGTGCAGCAGGGCAACTGATAATTCGCCCTCGGTTCAGCACAAACACTCGTTAATTAACCCCGAGCCGTAAATCAGGTCTCTACCACACTTTCACATGAACTGTATGTCATAACTACGGCATGTTTGATGTCGGCTTCATGAAGAATTCAGGCTTTGTTTGAGCTCTACCTCTCTGTCTCCGGTTTCTTGTAATGGAAAGAAGAAAGACAGGAAGTCCGTGGAGCGTAGATGAAGAGGAAACCCTCAGAAAGGAATCAGATTATGTAGGCCAAGTGTCCTTTTACAGTTATTGACTTTAAAAAAAGCCTCTGAGGCCGCCGACTCAGTTTACAAGCTGCCTGACGGATCCTGGATCTTAAACCGAGCGCATCATGCTGTAAACAAGGCCTCGCGCTCTGCTCTGCTTGTTAAATGTCTTTTAAAGTTCACACAAATTACAAGAAAATTTCGCCGGATTTCACAACGTGTTTCATGTAGTTGAAACAGGATTAAAACATGTCAGGATGCAATGAGCCAAATAACATCCTGTCCTGATAGAAGTCATATAGATTCAGATTTGTTTTCACTAACTTGTAGTTGTGTAATACGTCTGTGGAGCCACAATCATTTCAGTCTTAATCTCTTTTGTTGTGGCTGTCTTTAAAGGTTAATCCCTTGTTTCTCTTACTCTTTTTCTAAGTATTTTTCTGTATATTGTCTGTCAGGGAATAAATCTCAACAACCCAGCAGCTGTTTTCCAGGGGTTTTAACCTTTGTGTTGTTTTCCCGTCGACCATGTAGCAACTTTTTGTTTTTCTGGGTCAAAATTTAAAATTCGAACTTTTTTTTCAACGTTTTGGTTGTCTTTTTCAACACTTTTGTTGCTTTTCCCTCGATGTTTTATGTCACTTTCTTCAACATTTTTGTCACTTTTATCAAAGTTTTTTTTGTCACTTTTCCCGATGTTTTTGTCGATTTTTTTCTGCGTTTTTTGTGAATTTTTTTCCCAACATTTAGTCACTTTTTTCAACTTTCTTTAATAAAAAAAAAAAAAAAAGAAAATGCTATAAAATTGAATAAAACTAAAAATTCAATGAAAGTAGTCAACTGATCATTTATTTTACTTGTGAAGAGCGTTGTATGTGTGGGTACGCGATCTGTGCTGCCTGCATGATCTAACATGCGCATGCGCAAGATGTTCTCGCTTGCGCAGTGCAGGCAGCACAGACCGCGTACCGACAGGCCTAATACCATATAGCAAGGAATCGCAAAAGGGAGTGTGGAGGAAACTGAAGGATTGCAGTGACAGAAAGACTTCATTCCACATGTAACCAAAATGGTGTATGTTCATGTAACATGTAACAACTGCTTTATTATTTTGGATTGGCAACCACGTAAACACCTCGTAATGCATAGCGTAAGCTACATTTAAAAACATCACAACATCCCCACGCTACATGTCACAAAAATAACAATGTCGCCAAGGCGTAGTACACGGACATCGATATGCGGTTTTGGATCAGTGACAATAAGTACTTCATTTAAAGGTCCTATGACATGCTGCTTTTTGAATGCTTTTATATAGACCTTAGTGGTCCCCTAATACTGTATCTGAAGTCTCTTTTATATAGACCTTAGTGGTCCCCTAATACTGTATCTGAAGTCTCTTTTATATAGACCTTAGTGGTCCCCTAATACTGTATCTGAAGTCTCTTTTATATAGACCTTAGTGGTCCCCTAATACTGTATCTGAAGTCTCTTTTATATAGACCTTAGTGGTCCCCTAATACTGTATCTGAAGTCTCTTTCCTGAAATTCAGCCTTGGTGCAGAATTACAGCCACTAGAGCCAGTCTCACAATGAGCTTTCCTTAGTATGTGCCATTTCTGTGTCTGTAGCTTTAAATGCTATTGAGGAGGAGAGAGAGGGGGGCAAGGTGGAGAGTGGGGGTGTGGCCTTGACCAACTGCCATGCTTCTCTTGTTTTCAAGCCATGATGTCTCTCTCTCTCTCATGGGCGGGCTAAATTCTCTGGGCGGGCAAAGCAGAGAAAGGGGAGGTAACCTTTCCCCTTATGACCTCATAAGGAGGAGATTCCAGATCGGCCCATCTGAGCTTTCATTTTCTCAAAGGCAGAGCAGGATACCCAGGGCTCGGTTTACACCTATCACCATTTCTAGCCACTGGGGGACCATAGGCAGGCTGGGGGAACTCATATTAATGTTAAAAAACCTCATAAAGTGAATATTCATGCCATGGGACCTTTAAATATATTTAACAGACCCGCCGTGAACTGCATAATGATAACATAAAATGTAGCCTTTCCTTTGAACTATTTTACTCAAATGAATAAAGCAGTGAATTATCCAACTTATACGCTGACTCACTGTGCAGCAAGACCAGAGAGAAGATGGGAAACACATTGCACAGGTAATAATAAAAGAGAGATGATATATTTAAAGAGTCACGCTGCTGAGTGATGACGAGGTCTCCACTAAAGACGGCTGAGTTTTTGTTTTTGTCGAGTTGGCGGGGACTTCCTGTTTTCTGCCTGAACAAACACGAGTCAGCGGGGAGTGAAACCATCCGTCAACACGGAAAACAAACAGATCAACTCAGCAAATAGCATCGCTGTGTGTTTGTATTTCATGTTTCTGCTTTTTGCCGCAGTATGTTTCCATAGTTTCCTGTTTCTTTGTCTCTATTTTTCATGACTTGATCTTTATTTTTCTAGGAACGCATAAATATCTTTGTAATTACAAAAAAATGTATTAATGTTTGTGCCATGATAGCATTTGTTCCCTTTTATGCTACTTTATACTAGCATAAACCAGACTCTGGTCCACTAGCCTGGTCCTACCAGACTCTGGTACATTTCATTAGTCCAGAGAGTCTGGCCTCTCTCCATTGACCAGTGTTAACTTCCTTGAAGGCGGGTACTCTGTTGAAGTTTAAAACTATTGGATCTGCCCAGAGCCACTCTGGATCTGTCATAACCAATCGCTAACATTTAGTCGTGACGTATGTCATGCGCATGTGCAACAAGAGGGGAGACAGACAACTATCGGCTTATATTTAGCATTAGCATCGCTAGCGTTAGCCTTAGCCAACTCCTTCACCACTAACGGAGCGAGCTGGAAAATCAAACTGTTCCCGAACCCCGTGGGGAGGAGGGCCACAACATCATGGCCACCAACACAACTCAGCAAAGACTGTTCTTGCTCGGGCTTTAACTTCTGGATATTCGGCAGCGTTGCCACAACGGACCGAATGGCTTTGCTCCCATCTTTCTAGCGCACGACCTCAACGTCATCGTTCTCAGCCACTCCCTCTGTTCACTGATTGGACCGCCAAATATTTGACCAGAGAAAACCCAAGACTATACCGCAAACCCAGAAGGAGTACTGAAGGGAAATGAAAATTTAACTCCTCCCCTCTAATACCCACAAAAAAAAAAACGATGTTGTACGTTGTTGTACACGAATCAATACATTAAAAATAACGTGACCATTTCACGAACTGCCGTGAGACCATGTTGCATAGTCTCACTTTGCCAGACCTTCCTCCACAGCGCTGCGGAGGAGGGTCTGGCTAGTCCACACAGCATTCTGGGATAGGAGCGAAACGTGCTTGTTTCCCACTGTATTTGACGTGCATAGAAAGCATCACGTAGCTCTAACAATAAAAGGATTTGTGCACGTGGCCACATTACCTGTATTTACTTCCCTTTCCTCCCTGTGTGGCAGTCACACACACACACACACACACACACACACACACACACACACACACTCACACACACTCACACACACTCACACACACTGCCCTCGTACATGTTGATGCTACCAGACTTTTACTTGTAACAGAGTCTTTCTACACTGTTATATTACTTTTACTCAAGTAAATAATCTGAGTACTTCCTCCATGCACCACTGCTGCATGTGCACTAAATGAAGTTAAAGATTAAAGTTGCTTCATCGACTTCCTTCTTTAAAAGCCAATCATGAGTCTGAACCAGCTGCTATTGATGAACTGTCGATTAACTAGGTAATCAATACTTACAAACCACGGAGGGTCAGGAATCCAAAACACAATTTTGCCTTCTTTTGAATCTGTTTACAAGAGACAAGCTGTGTATTCAGCCTTTATTTTTATTTCCTCGGACTTTAAAAATAAAATCAATACAGAAACATTGTACAGCAGGGAAATTAGACCAAAGAAGAAGAAGAAAGAGAAGAAGAAAGAGATGAAGGAGAAAGAGATGAAGGAGATAGAGGAGGAGAGCTGCTGATTGGAAAACACAAGGAAAAGGTCAAGTAGGAAAAGATGGAGAGCGAGAACAACTCTGCTGAAATCGAATCATTCCCTCGAGTTTAACAAATGAGCTGTCTGACTCTGTGTGTGTGTGTGTGTGTGTGTGTGTGTGTGTGTGTGTGTGTGTGTGTGTGTGCGCGTGCGTACGACGTCAACCTCGGCTTCGATGGTTCTTGCTTCCGGCTCACAGTTTGTTTATGCAGAAATAACAGCTGGCACTTGTCTCTCCACGCTGATTATGCCTACACACGCGCACACACACACGCACGGACACGGACACACACACAGACACACACGGACACACACACACACATACATGCACGCACACACACACATACATGCACGCACACACATGTACGCACACACACACATGCACGCATATGCACGCACGCACGCACACACACAGAGAAGACAATGGAAAAGGTATAAGTGCATCCACACTGATTATGCCTGCACACACACTTGCGCACACACACACACACACACACACACACACACACACACACACAGAGAAGACAATGGAAATGTACAAGTGCATCACTCGCTGCAGGAATGAAACTGGACTCCTTCGGGTCTCATGTTGGTGTAACGTGACTTTAACTGAACATGTTAATATGATACAAACCAGGTCGTTCAAACATTAAAATACACTTAATAATTAGTAATAGAGTGAGTTATTAATCACTATAATGTCCATGATCCATTACAGCAGCAACTGATATGATGTATTAAAGCTGTAAGAAAACACAACACAATACATCATTATTATTCATTGCTTTCTTTCAGCAGACGGAGAGAAAACGTATTATCTCTTTTTCAATGTCCTCCCTCATTCTCTCCATCGGTGTCATGATTCACATTGAACTCTACAAAAAAAAACAAAAAAAATATATTATATTTATTTATTATATTACTTATATTTCCAACATAAAAAAAGGGGGTCATGGATACTGTTACGTTCTTTCGGCAGACAACGAGAAAACTTATTACCCCCCCCTCTTTCTCTCCTTTCATATTGAACTCTATAAAAGAAAAACAAAAACATAAAGCCAACCTGATAAAGTGACAACAAGCTAAGTTGTCCCGAGAAATTAAAGAGAAATAAAAACAGTATATCCGAATAAAACATGTCTAATCTATTCCCAAAATATAAGGGGGCATTTAACAGAAACAGAGATTAGATAGATTAGATTAAATTCAACTTTATTGTACAAGTACAAAGACAACGAAATGCAGGTGGCGTCCAACCAGAAGTGCAAAAAAAGCAGAAAAGTGCAATGCGATATACAAAGTATAGACAGGTGGGGCATAGACAGGACAAGAAATATAGTGCAGTGTAGACAGTATACAGTTGGTTTACAGAAGGTGGTTTAGAGTAATATAAATTAAATATAAATATGTGCAGTGTATTAGCAGTTACCTTATAAGAGCAGAATCAATATGGCTATGTAATATGAACAAAGTTTGTATGTAATATTACTTTTTATGCCACCCATATTAGCTGTATTTTATCTAGTTATTGCAAAGTTGTGGACTTGCGTTATGCATTCCTATGCAACGTGTCACTTTAATTTGATATTGGTTATTTTAGCCTTCTGGACTGTCATCCAGGTATGTAGCGATCCGATTTTTTTATCTGCCTGTGTTAAGTGTGATCCCATGTGGGATACCATATGTGTATATATTAGCTATATGTTTTTGTTGTTTATTGTGTTGATGTCCTGTCATGAGCACACTGAAGCAAATTCCTAGCAACTTGCACCGAGTTGTATCTTGAATCTTGATTCTTGAATGAACAACATGTACAGATATGTGAAATGTAGTAGCAGTACCATTATGATAGTAGTAAGAATAATATAGATATATGCAGTGTATTAACAGAATATATTATAAGAAAAAGAAAAACAGAATGAATATGGATATCCAGTATGAACCCAATAGACAGATATGTACATGATGATTCAGATGTGACATTTCTTCTGAATGTTGAGGAGTTCCTGAAGATGCAGATAAAGCTTTCCTTTCATATTATGAGCTGTGAGTTTCTGACTGTCTCCTGACAGATTTTCGTGATGCATATTAAACAGCCCAACAGTGATCTCTGCTTCTCACCCACTTACTCCCTCTTGTGTTCTGTTGCTATTCCTGTCCAGCAGCTCTGAGTCAAAAAGACTCCTGCAGGAATCAAACAGGAGAACACTGGTTTAATACCACCGGTGGAGGACGTGTTCAGATCCTTATCGCCACTGATTCCCAGATTCAATGTGAGTCAATTCAATGTCGATTCAATGAGGGATATTTCAGTTACAATACTAATTTAGCTTAGATATGAAAGCGATCCTGCTGTCTACTTTATTCCCTTATAATGCCCATATTTAACGCTGTCTTTTTTAACTTTATTCTTGCACTGCTGTATAGTTTTTATATTACTATGTCTACATTATTCTCTTATATTGTCCATATTTAATGCTGGTCTCTGGACTTTATCCTTGCACTATTGGACTTATTTGCACTACCACCATGACACACCCTCTCATAGAGCACCTTACCATGCAGACTGAATCACAGGGTCAGTCCCTGCCCTGTCACTGCAAGCCTCTCATGCTTATACATCCCTCAGTACATTCATGTGGTAGTACATTTATTTAGTATCTTTTCTTTTATTGTCCATATTATTCATGTGGATTTGTTATTTTATCATCCTGTTTATGATGTATGTGTATGTTGTGTGTGATGTCTTTAAGCTACCAGGAATGAATTTCCCCTCGGGGATCAATAAAGTATCCATCTATCTCTATCTAGATTCTCAGAGAACTAATGCTGTGAATTGTACAAAGATCCCTCTAACGTCTTCAACGTCTTCAGCGTTATTTAGGCCAAGGACCCCTTAGTTGAAAAAGAGACAAAGCAGGGACCGCCTACTAGAAATATTGTATCAAATTTAGTTGCATATTAAACTGGACCTACAATAACGTTAAGGACGGCCTGAAGCCTTTACACATACCTTTTTATGGTGCATACAATACTAAGCTTTTAAAATAAAAATTGTCGGCATATTCATATATTTATACATTAGATAAGATAAGATAAGATAAGATCAAACTTTATTGTCTCTTCACACAGAAAATGTTCATGCGTCGTCTGCTCCAACAATCAACAGATAATCATGACAGACATCATGTTTTAATGTTAAAATGTGGCACAGTGAATGCTTAAGCTTAACTGTATCTGTGGATGGCTGACTTATGGCTACATTATAGGCCAGTAAGCCTATCATCAATGTTGTGTACATTACATTTTTTTTAAATCTATATACACAACGTTCAAACTTCCGGGATTGTTTCGTTGCCACCGGAAATTCCACTGGATGTTCCTCTTTTCGGCCGGATGTCCGTACCCTTCCTCTGTCTTTGTGTTGCCGTTCTAAACTCCGGTGGATTTCTGAGGACTATGGTTAACTGCTCCTCAGATCTCTGCAGGGTAAATCCAGACAGCTAGCTAGACTATCTGTCCAATCTGAGTTTTCTGTTGCACGACTAAAACTACTTTTGAACGTATGCATGTTCCACCAAAACAAGTTCCTTCCCGAGACTATTTTGCAGCATCACGATTGTGATTGGTTTAAAGAAATGCCAATAAACCAGAGCATGTTTTTCTCCCATCCCAGAATGCTGTGTGGACTAGCCAGACCTTCCTCCGCAGCGCTGTAGAGGAAGGTCTGGCAAAGCGAGACTACAAGAGGCCCTACATCAACTTAGTGCTAAAAGCGAACTGGAAATATGCTTACGTCAAAGTTTCCAACCGAGCTTCCCAACTGTAGTTTAAAAAATGTCTAAAAATTACATTAAAAAATCAATTCCCTGTGGCTTAGGCCCAGTGGGGGTAAACTTGCAACACACACGGGGAAACCCTGGTCTTTGACTCAAAAACTCAGTGACATTATGACAGATTGACTTTAGATGTGAGATGGTGTCAGACTTTGGTCTTTTCAAAGTCTCTTCAGAGTCTTCTAGTGTTTGGTAGGCATCAGATGTCAGATAAATGTAGAAAGTATACCTGAAATGTGTCCTAAGTGCAGAACTTGAGTAAATGTATTTGGTTGCGTTACACCACTGAGTAATATACACTATGATACTGACGTAATTCTTTTATATTTTAGCAAAACTCAACAGCTTCAGGCCCATTATCCTGTTGCTGCACTCAGCTCCCACACGCAGCACTTTGGTCTCCTCTCAGTTCATGAACCAGTCAGAAAATAACTTTCCACCAACAAAACCCTCAAAGTCCATTACACGCATCACAATATTCCCTCACAATAGTCTGCATGATGTTACGTTTATCATTATAATAGAGATGTTCCGATACCGATACCAGTATCGGAAAAGCCTCCGATACTGCCTAAAATGCTGGTATCGGTATCGGCAAGTACTCATATGCACCGATCCGATACGTAGGGATGCACAATATATCGACTAAATATTGTTTTTGCAATATCACGTTGTGTAATATCAATTTCGAAAATGTACCGAAAAGTTTATTTTGTGGAGAGATGCGCCAGTGGCTGTGTGTTGTGATCAATTTAGAGCCGGCATGTTTCATTGGCCAGCAAAAATGAAATATCACAATATTTTTGACCAAATACCTCGATATCGATACCACAACGATATTGTAGTGTTGACTATTGGTGCTTTCACTAAATATTTACACAATGAGATTTTTGATAAATAATCATCAGTAATGTGGATATAATGTCTAAGACCTGGATATATGGATATATGATATATGTCCGGACTTTCAGACTTTTTTGTTTGATCCGAACCAAAATTAGAGGTGTGAAACCTCCCCCGGACCACGGTCTGGATCAAAAGACCAAAACTGAACCATGGTCCGGTTCGTTATAGTGTGAAAGCATTTTTTGGATGGTTCGGACTTTCGGACCAAATACAAGGAGCTCTGGCAGGCTCTCCTTGTGTTACAGGACCGGGGAAGCTCCTTTAAGGAATAGCTTGGTGCTTAGTGTGTAGGCTACATGAGAGAGTGATGGTGAATGCGCTCAGAGCAGACAGCTGTCTGCTATCAGAGCTGAGAATACATCAGCAGTTTACATGTTAAGTTGTAGTAAATGTACAGTGTAGGTTTCCGTTTGTCTCTGAATAAATTCTCCAGAAAGAAAGTTTCCGTGTCTCGCTTCTCAACAACACAACAAAACAAAAAGAGCCGCGGCAGTAGGAGAGAGCAGCAGTCAGTAGGGGAGAGCAGCAGTCAGTAGGGGAGAGCAGCAGTCAGTAGGAGAGAGCAGCAGTCAGTAGGAGAGAGCAGCAGTCAGTAGGAGAGAGCAGCAGTCAGTAGGAGAGAGCAGCAGTCAGTAGGGGAGAGCAGCAGTCAGTAGGGGAGAGCAGCAGTCAGTAGGAGAGAGCAGCAGTCAGTAGGAGAGAGCAGCAGTCAGTAGGAGAGAGCAGCAGTCAGTAGGAGAGAGCAGCAGTCAGTAGGAGAGAGCAGCAGTCAGTAGGGCAGTCAGTAGGAGAGAGCAGCAGTCAGTAGGAGAGAGCAGCAGTCAGTAGGAGAGAGCAGCAGTCAGTAGGAGAGAGCAGCAGTCAGTAGGGGAGAGCAGCAGTCAGTAGGGGAGAGCAGCAGTCAGTAGGAGAGAGCAGCAGTCAGTAGGAGAGAGCAGCAGTCAGTAGGAGAGAGCAGCAGTCAGTAGGAGAGAGCAGCAGTCAGTAGGGGAGAGCAGCAGTCAGTAGGGGAGAGCAGCAGTCAGTAGGAGAGAGCAGCAGTCAGTAGGAGAGAGCAGCAGTCAGTAGGAGAGAGCAGCAGTCAGTAGGAGAGAGCAGCAGTCAGTAGGAGAGAGCAGCAGTCAGTAGGGCAGTCAGTAGGAGAGAGCAGCAGTCAGTAGGAGAGAGCAGCAGTCAGTAGGAGAGAGCAGCAGTCAGTAGGAGAGAGCAGCAGTCAGTAGGGGAGAGCAGCAGTCAGTAGGGGAGAGCAGCAGTCAGTAGGAGAGAGCAGCAGTCAGTAGGAGAGAGCAGCAGTCAGTAGGAGAGAGCAGCAGTCAGTAGGAGAGAGCAGCAGTCAGTAGGGGAGAGCAGCAGTCAGTAGGAGAGAGCAGCAGTCAGTAGGGGAGAGCAGCAGTCAGTAGGGGAGAGCAGCAGTCAGTAGGAGAGAGCAGCAGTCAGCTGAAAAAACTCCGACACAGAGAGAGGAGACGAGAGGACGGGGAAGCCCGTCTACAAACCAATCAATTATAAGTATCTGGAGACGCAGCTCACGTATGTGATGACGGCAGGACGTAGTTTTGTCACGTTTAGATCTTTAGTGCGCTTGCATAACTGCAGTGTGAAACCAAGACTTACCGGATCAAATGTAGACAATGTAACAAAAACATGAACCTTGGTCCGGACCTTGGTTCAGACTTTCATGTGTGAAAACGCCCTAAGACGATATCTAGTCTCATATCACGATATCGATATAATGTCGATATATTGCCCAGCTCTAATTGGATCTGCCCAGAGCCACTCTGGATCTGCCATAACCAATCACTAACGTTTGGTCGTGACGTATGTCATGCGCATGTGCAACAAGAGGGGAGACGACAACAACTATCGGCTTATATTTAGCATTAGCATCGCTAGCGTTAGCCTTAGCCAACTCCTTCACCGCTAACGGAGCGAGCTGGAAAATCAAACTGTTCCCGAACCCCGTGGGGAGGAGGACCACAACATCACGACCACCAACACAACTCAGCAAAGATTGTTCTTGCTCGGGCTTTAACTTCTGGATATTCGGCAGCGTTGCCACAACGGACCGAATGGCTTCGCTCGCATCTTTCTAGCGCACGGCCTCAACGTCATCGTTCTCAGCCACTCCCTCTGTTCACTGATTGGACCGCCAAATATTTGACCGGAGAAAACCCAAGACTATACCGCAAACCCAGACGGAGTACTGAAGGGAAATAAAAATTGAGCTAAAGTACGTAGGAGGGCGGAGCCAGGCTATGTAATATCCCGAAAAAAATCTTTATTCATTATATTATTAATTATCTACTGTCAGTTTAAATGAACCCTTGTGTTGCTGTTTTGATATTCTATAAATGTATTTTGATGGGTTTTCCTGTAACGTTTGTGTTTTTATATATGTTTAAGAATATCAAAATAAATATCGACATCGCAAAATTCATGCTCAATATTACATTTTGTCAATTTGTGTAATGTAATTGTGCAACCCTACCAATACGACGTAATATAGACACCAAGAAAATGTACTTTTAAAGTAGTTTATTTATGTTCTTTTTCCGTTATGACTGAGTGTAAAACTGGAGAATAAAAGAAAGTTCTACGGCGTTCATTGTTTGTTCATGTTTCACAAAATAGTTGAACCCTCTGAGGTCTGAGGGCATTTTTACGCATATTTTTAAATTCACCTTTAAAGGGTATTTGTATATAACTGATCCCCGTGTGTTTCATATCAAAATGTTCAGAACAAACTCAGCTTCCTGTAAAGTCACACCCAAATGTGTTCCAGAGCAACGTGTAAAGAGATAATTTGGCGCTTAAGCTAAAAAGTTGATGTTGGCTTTTTGATATTTCTCAAATCTCTAGTAAAAACAAACTTAATTGTTTTGGTGCTTGAAATTAATTTACAAAAGTCTTAGGTTCACAAAAGTAGTGTCATATATGAATAAAATAGTAAATAAATGTCTAAAATGAAATTTTGTATTATCGCTTTTTGAGTAGGAGTTTGGTCAAACATCGCTTGGATTCGCCGGTGAGTCTTTCGTCCTCAGAGGGTTAAACCTGAGCCAGGCCGAACAACAAAGATAGAAATCTTAACACATACGTACAGGGATAGTAGTCTCCAGTAGAGCCCTGCGCGGGACTGTTTTCTTCATCCCGCTCCCGCCCGCTCCCGGCGAATTTCTCACCATTACCGCCCGCTCCCGCAACGTGTGTATGTCCACTCCCGCCCGCTCCCGCAAAACTCTGAGAATTTATGCCCGCACAATAATAGAGATGCATTGATTTTGTGTCTTCTCCCATCCCGCATGAGAAAACACGTCATTTTATAGGTTAATAGGGAGAAGATGAAGGCAAAGAAGGCAGGTGCTTGCTGCTGTTAGACGGGGAGGAAGGAGCAGAAGGAGAGGGAGAGAGGGGGAGGAAGGAGCAGAAGGAGAGGGAGAGAGGGGGAGGAAGGAGCAGAAGGAGAGGGAGAGAGGGGGAGGAAGGAGCAGAAGGAGAGGGAGAGAGGGGGAGGAAGGAGCAGAAGGAGAGGGAGCGGGCGGACGGTGGACGGAGCCTCGGCTCGGAGCTCCCCCGTCCTGGGAGGCTCAGACACGCTGGTGTCTGCTCAAAGATATATATACTTTCAGTATATATATATCTATACTGTCAGTATAGATATATATCTATGGTGTCTGGTGGCGTGGGGGGGGGGTTCCAGGCTACATCCCGATCCCGCAGTGTTTTTTTTTAGCCGCCCGCTTCCGCCCGCAGCAAAGTTAAAACCGCCCGCTCCTGCGAGATTTGCGTTGGGTCCTGCGGGTCTCGGCGGGACCCAATCCCAAGGCAGCCCTCTAGTCTACAGCTGTTCAAACATAGTGAAATCTATGACACACTGGTATCGGATCAGTACTCGGTATCGGCCGATACACAAGTTCAGGTATCGGAATCTGTATCAGGAAGCAAAAAAAAGGTATCGGACCATCTTTAATGATTTGTTGTGTTTAATTAATTAATAATAATAATAATAATAATAATAATAATAATAATAATAATAATAATAATAATACATCTAATTTATAATGCACTTTTCATCAAAGATCTCAAAGTGCTAATTATTCTTAATTCATCATTTTTGGGAATTGTGCAAAAAATACACAAAGCAAACTCGTGATGAATGATGTTGGAATTACGTTTCTGAGAGTGATGATCGATAATGATTCATGCTGGAAACATGTAAACATAAATTACATCAAAGAAAGATTTTCCCATATATAGAGGTTTACTCCTCGACGCAGCGGCCGCGGGTTCGACTCCGACCTGCGACCCTTTGCTGCATGTCATCCCCCCCTCTCTCTCTCCCCTTAATGTCATCAGCAGGTTGCATAAAATTTTAGAAGTATTTTCTAAATGAAGACTCTTTATTTACCTTGTTCTGCTCCCTATAGCTCTGTATAATATATTAATATATATATATATAATATATGACTGTGTGGAAGTTTAAATACATATTAGACAAATACAATTAGCATATTTAAAAAAAAGAGACATAAGAATTGTAAACAAAGCTACTTTATATGATCCAACAAACTCACTGTTTATTATTAATTAAAGACTATAAAACAGCTCAAATAATGTAGACTATCAATTATTACCTAAAAGTATCCAAAAGTTGTTTAAAATGAGAGAAAGTCAATGTGATTTAAGAAGAATTTTTATGATAAGAAAACTACTTTTCTAAGTTCTTGTATTTTCAGTTAAAGGGGTGAATTTGGAGCAGCTGTGAGGAACACTTAGTAACTTTTAAAATAACTTAGTAGTAGGCTTTAAAATATGTTCTATATTATATTCTCTTCCCCTTCTATAATGTATTCCTACTATAGTTTGTGTGATACATATTCTGCACATCCACTTTTAATTTGTACAATCTTAAACCTGCCGTTATAATTTTAGTTTATATCAACATGTTTAAGCCATACAGTGTTATCTTTAAAACTTGCCTTTATAATCGGCCTAAAATAACCAGAATCTTCGGATTCACCCTTTACATGGAACTACGTCACGTTAACGGAATCCCAACATCTCGCGATAGCTGGCGGGGGTATAAATCCTTCCGCGGCCTTTGCTCGGCCCTTTTCTTTCTCCCTTTAGCGGTGAAGGTGCAACAGTAATCGGTCGTCCCGAGCCCGGGTTCATCCGACACCCTCACCAACCAAGCTGAACTGAGCGCTACTACAGCAGCAGCAACATGC
This sequence comes from Sander lucioperca, assembly GCF_008315115.2. NCBI lineage: Eukaryota > Metazoa > Chordata > Actinopteri > Perciformes > Percidae > Sander > Sander lucioperca. The sequence continues at coordinate 37,178,406 of NC_050175.1, forward strand.
CTCCTAAATTCGACCCCACCGAGATTAAAGTTGGTATGTTTTCAGTGTCCACTGGGTAATAAAAGCAGCAGCTTGTTCACAGCCAAGATGGAGTCGTTCTGTGGCGGCTGCCGGCCTGTGAACGGCGTAGAGAAAACGGTAAAGATGGGGCATGAAACGCGACGAAGAAAGGGAAAAAAAGATGTCTGACTTAATCTATGCATGCTTAAAAATGTTTATCAGGTGAAATTTGAATGATTTGTGGCGGGTTTGACTATGAAATGGCTGTCATTAGGGGGACAAACTTGCACGCGATTCCACGTGGGATGAGTACTAGCTAGCTAGCAGCGTGAGCTAACTCAGCTTAGCTAGCCTCGTAGATGTGAATTACTTTTGTCTTTTAAAACCTTTTTTTGTATTAATCTTGAAATTCCGCTGTATTGATTTGATCCTATTGTTGGTTTTATAATTCGTGAACGTTTTAATTTGACTTGTCGATACATTTGTGAATTCATGCAAGGCTCCTTTATTGACCATTCAAGTTTTGATGAATGAATTAACTACGTTATTGTCCGTTCACACATTAATGTTCCTTGAATGAATTAACTACGTTATTGTCCGTTCACACATTAATGTTCCTTGCAATCATTGAGAGAATAACCTAAAAGCTGACACCTGTCCGTCGTCATTCACTACTTTAATCCATCAAAGTAATCATTACTCTGGATTAATTAAATATGTAAATGAGACTACTTCATATGATGTCGAGGTTATAATTACCATTCAGATAACTTTCCTATATTCTAAATTTCTAATACATTTGTAAATCACAGCTACGGCTGGGCAATATATGGATATTATATTGATATCGTGATACAAGACTAGATATTGTCTTAGATTTTGGATATCGTAATATTTATGGACACTTTTGCTAGCCATTGTGTATATATCATAAATGGCTTAAGTGTTTTTTTCCTGGTTTTAAAGGCTGCATTACAGTGAATGATATTTTCTGTTACCAGACTGTTCTAGCGCTTCTTTTTTTTTACCTTTACCCACTTAGTCATATCTACATTACTGAAGATTATCTAAAATCTCATTGTGAAGATATTTTGTTAAAGCCCCAATTGTCAACCCTATAAGATCGCCACAATATCGACATCGAGGTATTAGGACAAGAATATCGCGATATCTGATTGTCTCCGTATCGCCCAGCCCTAATCGCAGCACTGTCCTCAGTGTAGGCGTAAACCTTAACCCTTGTGTTGTCTCCCGTCACCCATGCAACTTTCTTGTTTTTTCGGAACACTTTTCCCAACGTCCATTTAATCCCAAGTTTTTGGTCACTTTTTCAGATTTTTTTTTTTTCCCCTCCTGTTTTTAAGCTTTTTTTCTGACGTTTTTGTCAATGGCCATGGGTGGTGATGGCGCAGTGGATATGACGCATGCCTTTGGTGTGGGAGACCCAGGTTCGATTCCCCCTGCGATACATCAACCAATGTGTCCCTGAGCAAGACACTTAACCTCTAGTAGAGGTAGAGAGAGATTGATTCAATACTTTTTTTAATTCTAGGTTATTGGATAAAACTCCGAAATTCAATGAAAGTAGTAAACTGATAAAATGTATTTTACCTGTGAAGAGTGTATGGAACCATTCACGTTATTTTCTTTGACGATTTAGGTTTAAAGAAACTCAAATTTCTGAAAAACTTTTTGAAAATGGGTCAAATTTGACCCTAGAACAGGAGGGTTAAGCATATCCACGTTTTTATATTCTCCATAGATCTATTTGTTTTTAATTACTCCCGAGCACCCCAAATGCCACGTTTTCATCACTAACGTTACCTGCTCCACAAACAGTCCATTTAATTGGACATATTGAAAGAACCTTGTACCATAATTTATTTCATTTAGTTTTCTTTATCACCAACTCGTTGCTAATGCTGCGTTGTACAGATGTGTTCACCAGGTCTTGATTGGCTGAATGAGGCTTTCAGTCATTTATGTTGGGGATACGTGGGGGGGGGGGGTTCCAGGAGCAGGATTGAAAATCACTTGGTTGTAAATGTTTATGAAGTTATTGACTGTTTATTTGACCAATCACATTGGATTTATGCCAACTAGCAGGACTTTTCAGCTCTAAAATGCAAACGACAAACCTGTTAAGAGTTCAAACCAACGTGACAGTTTAAACGCAGCTAAATGATCAGAGTAGAACCATCGAGGGCTCGGCGTTATATCTATACGTGAGGTTAGATATCGGCTTACGTTTTGGATATTGTGATATGTCACAAGTGTCTGTTCCGTGATTTTAAAGGCTGTATTACAGTAAAGTTATGTAATTTTCTGAACTTACTAGCGGTTATTTGCCTCAGTGATTGTATCCACATTACTGGTGATTAAGTGAAACCACCAATAGTCAACCCTATAATATCGCAGCAATGTTGACATTGATGTATTTGGTCAAAAACATTGTGCGGTTGGATGTTCTCCATATGGCCCAGCTCTAGAACCAGCTGGTACTTTGGTCTTAAATTAATGTGATGAGGAGCAGTCTGCATTTGTTTGTTGCATTAGTGTTCATAGTATTCAGTTGTATTGACTATTTAAATCCCTTTTGTAACGGTGATGACAGTTTAGAGTTATATTGCTATTGCATACATTGACAGTGTTTGGCCACTTTCTGAGACCTTCGTTACACGTTTCCTGGGATCATCTCGGTGTAAAGATTCCTTCTGGCCATTCTTTTATCAATCTATGGAGTTTCCTGTTCAGCCTCCCGCCACTATGCCTGTCTGTCACAGTGACTGAGTATAATCCAGTGGAGGCTCAGAGTGACCCGGCTTTAGGAAACAGAGCTGCCCCAAACTAATGGACAACTCTGTGCCGTAAAGTCTGGAACAAACCATCATTAATCAGACTAATATTTCTTGGAATAATCTCGGTGTGTCAGTTTGCAGAAGTTTATAGGACAAGATGAACAGTGGTGCAGGCATTATTTAAATCGCTGCACTACTTGTGAAGCGGTGTCGAATATCAAACTGTTGATAATCTGTCAGTGGGTGTTTGTGACTGCATGTTTGAAAGAATCAAATTAAGCCAGTTTTTAATTGGGTTGTCTCCTTTTTTGTCTAATAGTGTACATGAGATGCACAGGAGGAGAAGTCGGAGCCACCTCAGCCCTGGCCCCCAAAATCGGACCTCTGGGTCTGGTGAGTGAAAATGTCGTCGTACAATCTTTAAAAACCAGCCTCCCGCCACTATGCCTGTCAGTCAGTGACTAAGTATAATCCAGTGGAGGCTCAGAGTGACCCAGCTTTAGGAAACAGAGCTGCCCCAACTAATGGACAACTCTGTGCCGTAAAGTCTGGAACACAAGCGGAGGCTCCTGTGTGCCGTTATCCTGGACAGTATTTATGGTTTAGATATCTTATTTAACACGTAGCTTTACGAGTATTTTAGGTCTGTTCTCATCTGCTGATCTCAACTGATTTCTGTTTTCTCACCAGTCTCCCAAGAAAGTTGGTGATGACATTGCCAAGGCAACCGGTGACTGGAAGGGCCTGAGGATCACCGTGAAGCTGACCATCCAGAACAGACAGGCAGTGGTACGTCATCGTGTCCCGGGCCGCAACTAACCATTGATTTCATTATCGAGTAATCTGCAGATTATTTTCTGGATCAATCGTTTGGTGTATAAAATGTCAAAATGGTGTCCATCCCAGTTTCTTAAAGTCGGGATGTCTTTAAACGTCTTAGTTTATGACACAAAAGAGCCATTAACCTCTATATTTGAGAGGCTGAAGACTATTTTCTGAACATAACTCCATTAATACTTCAGCTGGAGGCAGGACGACAGTCCGTTCTAACGTTCCCGTTTGTTTGTTTGTTAGGTGGAGGTCGTTCCCTCTGCGTCGGCTCTGATCATCAAGGCTCTGAAGGAGCCTCCTCGTGACAGGAAGAAGGTCAAGAACAGTAAGTGCCTGTCGCTTTCTGAAGAAACCATTTAGAGCAAAGGATTAAGGTTATATTATATACTTGACCCCTGTCTTTATTTTCCAGTCAAGCACAGTGGGAGTGTGACCTTCGATGAGATTGTGGGCATTGCTCGCGTCATGAGGCATCGCTCCATCGCCAGAGAGCTCTCCGGTAAGAAAAGCCAGATATTCCTTCTGGCCATTCTTTTATCAATCTATGGAGTTTCCTGTTCAGCCTCCCGCCACTATGCCTGTCTGTCACAGTGACTGAGTATAATCCAGTGGAGGCTCAGAGTGACCCGGCTTTAGGAAACAGAGCTGCCCCGAACTAATGGACAACTCTGTGCCGTAAAGTCTGGAACAAACATCATTAATCAGACTAATAACATTTTATCCCACATTTCCCCCTGGATTTTCTCTAAATGATCTGTAAACTGCCACTTGTCTCCTGTATGGCTTTCTACTTTGACATTAATCAGCATTTGACCATCTGTATTTGTCCCCCCCCCCTCAGGAACCATCAAAGAGATCCTGGGTACCGCTCAGTCTGTCGGATGCACCATCGATGGTCGTCCTCCCCACGATGTCATTGATGACATAAACGCCGGCAAAGTAGAGTGTCCATCAGAGTAAATGAGCGACACAAATAAAGATCTCAAACTAAACTCCTTGTGTCAAACCTTGTATCTCTGTTTTGTAACACTCATTTAAATATTCCATACACAGGAATAAATGGGACACGAGTCGAGTTAATTTATTTACTCAGGTATTGCGTCAAAGTACAATAGTTCTGAGGTATTTGTGCTGGTATATTTGCATAATGTCACTACCTACTGCTACATTAAAGCCACTACTCTACTTGGCTGTAATTTATTTTATAAATATACCCCTGCAAAGATGGACTTGGCTCAAATATATCAAACTAATAGTTACATTACAGTACTTGAAGGATTGCTAATTGGAATACTTGATAACCTCAGGAAAATGCAGTTGCTAAAATTAGTTTATATGGAGTCTGTTGGGTTTAACGAACGTAATTTCAGTGTTTAAAAAAATAACAGGTTGACCTCCTTACAAATCTTTTCATGTCAGACACTAAAATCAGATTCTCAGTGGCAGAATGAGCACTTTTGTGAAGGTCAGTACAAGCTGGACCATTGCCCTATTAACTTAGATTGTAGCTTGTTCCTCCGTTGCCGACTGCAGCGATCTCGCTTAATACTGGACCAACAAAGATTGTTGTTCCCATCAGTCACTCACAAAAAAAGTTACCCTTTAATAAGTCCGATTGATTACTGAACTTTCAGCAAACTGGTTTTTCTGCTTCAGTTGAGATTTTTTAGTTAGAATATGTTTACGGTTGTTCCTAATCTTAAACATAATCACTGTGCAGCCAGCAGCAGGAAACATCTGAAGTCTAGAAGAGGCCAGTTATATTTGAAGGAGGGAGATCAGCCAGAGTAACAGAAAATAACTAATGTGGAGGGTGTGAGGGGTATTTTAGGTCAGTCAGTAATCAACGCAGTTTTGGCTTTTTATACAAAATATTTATTGAAAATCTCAGCCACACATGTACAAATCTAGAAAAGTATAAATGGTTCAAAAACTCAGCAGATCAGGAACAAACAGGACGTACGTAGGTACAGATATTTATGCTGAAGTCACGTCTGTACAGCTGCGTCTGTGTGTGAAACCTCCAACACTGTTGATCGCATTTAACCGCTACACGATTGGTATTTGCTTCTAGTATTTTGTGAAATAGTACGTGTAAATACACAGAAAAAAAACACCTTGCTCCAGTACAACCCAACAATGATTCAAATTCAAAACTAGCGGGTGATTTTGTACCAAACGCTAGAATCATATTTCTGATTTTGTTCTTATTCTTTGACCAAGAAGTTTTAAATCTTAAATGTCCTCCAGTGAAGAAATAGTTGACATAAGATTTAGTTGATTTAACCGACAGATGTGTAAATCGGTAAATTGGTTCTCCCAAAAGAATCAAGGAAAAGCACCACTTTAACGTCTTGTTCGGCAGAGACATGCTCGAAATAAATCTGAAACATTGGAAATTCAGCATGAAAAAAGCATTAAATCGACTGAAGAAATCTTAATCGACTTAAGACCAAAAACGAGCGTTTAGTCGACTAATCAAAAGCAGCCCTCAACAGCCCTACCAATCATAAACTGGATTTTATTTTGTTTAAAGTGCTCATATTATACTTTTTGGCTTTTTCCCTTTCCTTAATTGTTATATATCTTTTTTTGTGCACGGTATAAGTTTACAAAGTGAAAAAGCCCAAAGTCCACCCCAAAGGGACTTACCATCTCCAACAGAAAACACTGTTCACAAACTGCTCCAAACAGCTCTATTGTAGTCCAGCCTTTACTTCAGAGACAAACGTGGTCACTTTGGAACACACGTTATAATGCTCACCTAGCTGCTAGCATGGTACGCCCTCATACTCTGCTTCTGACTGGCTAGTAGTCCTTACCTAGCTACTGAGCATGTGCGACTCCCAACAAAGATGGAACAGAAGTGAGAGGTCTCACTCTGTAGCTAAAACAGAGAGCTCAACACACAGGGTGAAAAGAGGAGCTGCAGCAATGTGCAGTACAACAAAAATATGGTGTTCTCTGAAAATTAAACCATGTAAACCTATTCTGGTACAACCTCTAAATACTATTATGAACCTGAAAATGAGCATAATATGAGCACTTTAAGACTGAAGAACGTTGGCTTCTTTTGTTAAATAAAAAAAAAGGGGAGGGTTTTGTGTTTATATGTCTTAATTTGAAGGCATCACTGTAACGGTGCTACTCTGAGAACATTTCAAACCTATTTCATAACTGGACACGGTTCAAACTACGTTAAACTATGTTCTCACTCCCTCCGGTGGTAAGTTGATTGAAAAGCTTACTAAGTGTAACACACTAATTACTGTATATCGTTTACTGTCGAGAGCGGTTTGTATCAAAGTGTGACGCAAATATATACAAAACTAAAACTGGAAATACAAAAAGGACCACAGATCAGGAAGTGCAGGACGTAGTTTGACTTGTGGTTTCATTGTGCTGAGGACAGCAGCTGCACCAAGAAGATTTTATTTAGGGATGCACCCAATCCAGGATTCTGCTGAATATTGGGCTTTTTGATGGGGATCGGTTTCTGCCGAACCTTAGAATTTTTTCCCACCGAACCGAACCCTACGCTCGCACTACGCTGGTCGACGTAATGACGGCGCCGTTGATTACGGGAAGGTGTTTACGTAGGTGGAGCGTTCAATGCAGTAGGCTGTGAGAAAGTGAAAATGGAACTCGTGGCAGAAAAAGTGATGTTTGGCAGCACTCTCAGTCAAAAGAAGGCCATTCAAGTCCAGCTACATGTTGAATTTACAATGCCGATTAGTCTGGTGGTGGCGAGGACCCTAAACTATACACAACATCACCGCTGTTACAACATCTGGTATGAAACATCCGAAAGAATACGAGTTGTGCGTGAAGGAATCTACAGACAGCAGCCAGAATGCAGCAACTTCAGGTACGGCAAAGGAAGGACAGTCACTGTTTACTTCATTAATGTGTTTACTGTGTTCATGGACTGAGGATGGGACGAGGATTCAGCAGAATCTTAACCAGTGGATTCGGTATTCGGCCGAACCCCAAAAATCTGGATTAGGTGCATCCCTAGTTTTATTAAATGTGACAACGACACCCCCCCCCCCCACCTCTTCTGTGCGCTCGTCTCGCTGCTCTGTGAACACGGATGGATCGATTCACGGTGGCTCTGTGATGACCGAGCGTCACTTAAACGCATCACGTACAGCGATGATGGAAGTGCATTCTCACTGTTTGTGTCAGTTCTCCACCTCCTCGTCCTCGGCGTCGTTCTCGGCTTCGGGCTCCTCCTCCATGCGCTCCTCCTCCTCCTCTTCCTCCTCCCGGCTCTTCTCGTTCTCAGAGTCCGGCTTCTTCTCTTTGTCTTTACGTTTCTGCTCCGACACCTCCTTCTTTCCTTTCTGGCCCTTCTTGTACACTGTAGAAGAACATAAACGACGGTAACATTAATGTGTCTTAAAATCGTCAACAGACCCAATCACAAGTCAATCAAAGTCAATGACAGTTAAACGTTTGGTGCGTTAAAGTGCACGTGCAGTTCGACGGAGGAGGAGTAATGTGAACTTTTAGTCTTTTTGCATCATACGTCTGTAGAGCTGATGTACTGACCTTCCAGAGCTTCTCTGAGCGGCTCCAGGAATCGCTCAAACTCCATTTCCTCCATCGCAGCCAAAACGTCTCCTGCGTTCAGAGTTTTCCGTTTGGCTTTCAAGGCAAAGTTGTTTGCACTGTAACAGGACAAACAGAAAAGAAACATATATAGTTGATTGAGTTAGTGGTATAAGGGAACGTTTGACAGATAATATTCACGTCTTAAACTTGATAATTGAAGCACTGTGGAGAAATGTGGTAGTCTATATCCACGACGTTACTTTTCCGGGATTGCTCCGGTGAGCTGGAAATTCCGCCAGATTTCACTTTTTTCCGCCAGATGTCCGTCCCCTTCCTCTATCTTTGTGTTGGCGTTCTAACCTCCGGTGGATTTCTGAGGACTATGGTTAACTGCTCCTCAGATCTCTGCAGGGTAAATCCAGACAGCTAGCTAGACTATCTGTCCAATCTGAGTTTTCTGTTGCACGACTAAAACTACTTTTGAACGTACACGTGTTCCACCAAAACAAGTTCCTTCCAGAGACTATTTTGCAGCGGCACCGTAGCTCTGTACGGCGCTTAAGAAATGCCAAAAAACCAGAGCACGATTTTCTCCCGTCCCGGTATGCTGTGTGGACTAGCCAGACCCTCCTCCGCAGCGCTGTGGAGGAGGGTCTGGTGAAGACTCAACACTTGAACTGAACTTTGTGTATCAATAGATTAGATTTTTGAAAGTGGGTTTTTATTCTTACCAGGACGTTGCATACAACACAAACACGCTGGCAGCTTGGGATATGGCTCTCCTTGCTTCTTTCGACACGTTCACCCCATCTGGGAGCTGTTAAGAATACAAACGGTGCGGAGGCGTTATCTCAAAGCGGCAGTGTGTATGTATATATATATATATATATATATATTCAGTTTATCAGAAAACACAGACAGGCTGAGAAAGAGTTATTCACTCAGGGACGATAACATCTTCATTCAAAAGGAGAACAAATAAATGGGTACGCTCTTTTTTTAAGATCAACAATAAGTTGTTACGTCTTTAAAGTTTAAAAAATAAATAAAAACATTGAACTTTTGCATTATTAATCTGTAACAATGGATCATATTTTACAAATCATAGGGAAATCGTGTGTGTGTGTGTGTGTGTGTGTGTGTGTGTGTGTGTGTGTGTGTGTGTAAAATCGCAAGTTTAACGAAATCACAATATGGACTAGTGCAATATCCAAGGCAGAGTACGTGTCAAACCATTTAAATGAAGTACCGTGGTGCTGCAGCGACGTCGCGGCCTACACATCGTATCCTACAGACTTATCCTCGCAAAATCACACTGTAGTCATTTTAATTTAAGATTTTTCAATGAAAATGAAAATAATGACACAAAAATAATCCTCCCCTCTATTTATCGTGAATCATATCGTGATCGCAATATCAGTCAAAATAATCGCAATTAGATATTTTCCTCATGTCCTGCAGCCTTAAGCGCGATTTATGGTGTGCGCGTTGATCTCTTTAATAGAATACCAGGGCCGGTGTGTGTGTGTGTGTGTGTGTGGTGGGGAGCGTGTGGTAGAGCGTGGGAGAGAGTGACTGTGATTATCTTCAGAGTGAGTACCGACTCTAGAGTCATAGAGTCATCTGCTTTCTGACCACGGTGGGAAATCTGTAGGGTTGGGTACCGACCACTATGGAACCGGTTCCTACACAACCGGTAGGAGTCGGACCGGATTAGAACGCCAATTTCGGTTCCACTTAATGTGTCAACTAAAATATTTTCCCTCTGTCGCTCCGAAACGGACGTAAAAATATCCCCCTTTCTCTGTAATCTACCGTTAGCTAGCTACCGTAAATGTAGGCTACTTTTAAAATGCCATATTTTCCCTCTGGGCTCACCAAAACGGACGTAAAAGCATATTAACCATTCACTGCACGTGATCGCTAGTCAATATATTACATCTTTGATTTCATTTTTCAGTTTTTCAAGAATCGGTTTAGGAATCGGAATCGTTTTAAAAGTACCGGTTCGGCATCGGAATCGTAAAAATCCAAACGGTACCCAACCCTACTAATCGGTTATGGCCTACTAATGTTGCTTGTTGATTTTCCGATACCCAACCCTAGAAATCTGTAGCAGGAGAAGTTAACCCTCTCCTTGATTTCATGTTGTTGATGGAGAAGGAGAACCAGGAAATGAGTCGGGGGGAAATGCAACGCTACCAAGCCACGGCCGAGAGACGTGCGTCGCGGCGATGTGTAGTTACATGTTTCGAGAGGTGCACGTCAGGCTACGGCGTAGGGTCCGTGTCTCCACATACCTACGTACGTAGCCACGGCGTAGAGTTGGCTGTAGTAGTTATTACAGGAGCAAAGCAGGAAGTAAGGTGACAAAGTAGAAGCATAAAAACAGGATAGAAACAAATGGAAACAGAGTTGGTTACAGGTTAAAAGCTTGGTTACCTGGTTACCGGTTACTTATTTTAGAAGTGGCCTTTTTTCCAATGTAAAATAGCCTTTTACAATCCAAGTGCTTTTCCCACCAGGGCTTTAAATTGCTTGTCCGCCAACCCGGAAAATGCCGTTAAAAATGAACTTTGGCTGGTATAACATTGTAAAGTTACAAGTCAATTTGGCCGGTGATGAATGAAGGGAAGCGTCTGATTAAATCGGCCGGCTGCGGAAACGATCCTTGGTCGAAATTTGGGCGGTTTGGTGTGTGTTTGGCTTGGAAACGAACAGAACTGCGCAAAACCAACCAGAGGAGCTGAATTAAGTAGTAGGAAAAGAAAAACCTGGAGATATATATATATATATATATATATATATATATATATATATATAGTATAAAAGTTACCGCGACGTGTAGTTACATTTTTCGAGAGGTGTACGTCAGGCTACGGCGTAGGTTCGTGTCTCCACGTATTACGTACGTAGCAACGCCGTAGATTTTACTCACAAGTATAAATCACGCTTAAATGTAAAATCTTAATCTGTAAAGTAACTATAGCTATGAAATGAATGTAATGATGTAAACTGTATGACTATGTTGCCCTCTGAAACGTGGTAAAGTAGTAGTAGTGAAGTATATGTAGCTCAAAGTTCTGTCTTTAAGTAAATCTGTTAAATTATATAAAATAAAGGAATTTGTGGGGAATATATTTGTTCTAGAGCTAAAAAAAAATAATAAACAAGAGTTTAACAGTGATGGAAAGTAACAAATACAATTTTGAGGTTCTTGTTCGTTACTCGTCTATTTCCATTTTACGTTACTTTACACTTTCACTCCATTACATTTATTTTAAAACGTTACTTTGCAGATTCAGATTAAAAATACAAAACATAAATCATCTGATAAAACTACCCAGCAGTATATAAAGTGATGATAATGGTGGTGATGGCGCAGTGGGTATGACACAGGCCTTTGGTGTGGGAGATCAGGGTTCGATTCCCACTGTGATACATCAACCAGTGTGTCCCTGAGCAAGACACTTAACCCCTAGTTGCTCCAGAGTTGTGTGACCTCTGATAGATAGAGATAGATATATATATATATATATATATATATATATATATATATATATATATATATATATATATATATATATATATATATAGCAATTGTAAGTCGCTTTGGATAAAAGCGCCAGCTAAATGACGTGTAATGTAATTTATGAAGTTATTCATGCTATTCATTAATCTTGACACAAGTGAACATTTCTGCAACCAGGAAGGAAGAAATAAGTTCCATTTATAATTGATTAAGTCATTTATGAAGTAAAATTAACAAAAAGTTCTGGTCGCATTTTTTCTTCACTTCGAGAAATTGAGGTTGCTTTAAATGTTTATATCAGTTTCTTTGACTGTTTGTCAGACTAATTAAGTAACTTGAAGACGTCGCCTTTAGCTTTTTTATAAGCTGTGACGACATAAATGAGCCATAACGTGAGGTACAAGGTAATGGAGCCTTTTATACATTGTCGTGTTTCTTTAGAAATAAACAACGGACAAATGGAGTCTTTAAACTCTTCAGATGTAAAGTTATTCGCTGTCAAAGTGACGTCAAAATGAATGGCAGTCAATGGGATGCTAATGGGGGGTGATGGCTTGGTAGCATCAAAATGGCGCCATAGGAGGTTCGAGCTCTGAAGCGAAGCTTACCCCCATTGGGGTCAAACTCAACTTTGGTCTGTGGGCCGAACCCGGCCCCTCCCACATTTTGATCCAGTCAAAAAAAAGCCACAAAAATGTCGGAAAAAAGCGACTATTTTTTTTTTTTTTTTTAAAGTGACACAAACGTTGGAGAAACAAAAGCAACACATTATTTTGAAGAAAAAAGAAATGCAACAGATGCAACATGTAGTAAGACATTTTACTTTTTCAATGAAATAAACTCTACATGTCTGGCCCAGTGTGGCCCTTAGGGCCCTGACACACCAACCAGACGGGCCGACCGTGGGCAGAAAAGCCAGTCGGACTGATCAGTCGGGTCCCCGAGGTCCAAAAAATGCCTCAGAACACACTGAGGCGACGCCGACTTGAGCGTACGCTCTGCGCGTGCGCGAAACGTAATACGTCTCCATAGCAGCAGGCGGCGCTGCTCTGTATTGTTTCCATTAACAGTCTGATTATTTCCCAGAAAATGAAAACCGGCAGCTGATTGGACGAACGCGTCACGTGGTTCTTTTTTCTCCGGAAATTCACAGCCAGACTGTCATGGCGGCTCGTTCAGAATACAATCTCATATTGGACTAAAATAGTTCACCGAAACGTGTTTCTGAAAACATTTTAAGAGAGAAATAGGCCGTGCAGTTGCTGAATCTGTCTTCATTTCAGATTTTGAGCGGCTCATCCGCTCCCCATTTCCGGGTGAGTCCCGACTGCCCTGTCTCCGACTGAACACGTCAGGTCGGCCCAAATGAAGGCCGACGGCTCCTCGGACGGCCGACGGCACGGAACACACCGAACAGACTCGAGTCACGGACCTCGCCAGACGGCCCGACGCCCGATTATCGGGCTGGTGTGTCTCCTCTCTTAGTGAAAGTGAGTTTGACACCCCTGCATTAATGCATCAATGATTATTATCTAATAATATCATATATACTAATCTGAAATGTGCCTTTCTGCACAATGAGTACTTCTACTTTTGGTACTTTTTCATGCTGATACTTTTGTACTTTTACTTAAGTAACATTTTGAATGTAGGACTTTTAACGGAGTATTTCTACACTGTTAGAGGTGTTAATTAATCAAATAATCGATGCATCGAGACGTGGACGATGCTGCATCGATAATTGGCCGGGCCGTAATCGATTATTTCTGTTTATAATTTAATGTAGGCCTAACAACCTTTCTGTTGACATATTCTGGTATGTTTTGCACATTCAGGAAGTGCCATGTGCTCAGTGTTGTAGTTTTGTGTATCCAATTTATTTAGTATTAGAGCACTGCAGACGGTTTGGTTTTTGAAGCTTGAAAAGCTATGAATTAAATATCCTATATGGCTTTAATAGAAACATGTATTTGACGCATCGAGATATCGAATCAAAGACATGATAATCGTAATCGAATGGGGAGATCAGTGAAGATTCACACCTCTATACACTGTGGTGTCACTATTATTACTTCAGGAAAGTAACGTTATCGGAGTACTTCTAACGTTACTACCACTGGTCACAGGGGACACTAAAAACTGGTACTTTTGATACTTTTAGAGTACATTTCTTACATTTCTTGATGATACTTTTACTTACGTAAGATTGTGACTGGAAGACTTTATTGTAACGGAGTATATATATATATATATATATATATATATATATATATATATATATTAGGGCTGCCACCTCTTAGTCGATTAGTCGACTAATCGGTCGTTTTGGTCTTAGTCGACTAAGATTTCTTTAGTTGAGTCATTTTTTATGCTTATTCATGCTTAATTACTCATTTCCAAGAAACCTATGAGCACATTTCTGGTAAGCACAAGATTTAAAGTGGTGCTTTTGCAGGATTAATTGTGGAGAAAGTCAGTTTTACAGATGGTTCATTAAATACATTTATATTGTGCTTTTCTAGTCTTAACCACCTCTCAAAGAGCACAGCTCTGTCGATTACATCAACTAATCCATTAATCGACAAAATCATATAAGTGTTAGTCGACTAAGAATTTCTTTAGTCGAGGACAGCCCTAATACATACATATACACATATATATATATATATATACATATATATATATATATATATATATATATATATATATATATATATATATATATACACACACATATATATATACACACACACACATTCCTACATACAAAACTCTCGTTGGGGAAAGAAAATATACATGAGTAGATTAAATTCAAATGGTGTCAATGTGCAAGAAAGAAAATAATCACCTAAGCAACAAAAACAGGGGTAAGTAAGGAGTATTTCTACACAGCGGTATTACTTCAGTATCCGAGTACTCTCCAGTGTCTCTCCACTCACCGCCTCCTTGATGATGCGGGTGATCACCGCGTTGGGCAGGTTCAGATCTTCGGGTCTCTCCGCCATTTCTCTCCCCGGTTACCGAGTCCTTCCACCTGCTAACCGTCGGTTAGCTACCTCTCGTGTGGTGCTAACGGATTAGCACTGTTGTGTTAGCCTGGAGCTACCTAAAGTAGCTAGCTAATGTTGGAAGCTACTTCAGTTTCCCAGTAACATTTAGTTGTTAAAGTACCGCGTTTTGAAGACGGCGCTTCTATCAATCAGATCGATTAGTTTGGCTGATTATCGATGAGCTCAAACTGGGTCTGAAGTTGCTCGCGTGTCCACCAGAACCGATTTGTTTTGGGACCTTTTTTTCCCGCGAACCGTCCAAGCACGAGCCTTCCTCCGTCAACTTTCAACTCCGGCGTCTGACGTGTGCGTGACGTATGTTGACTGTTACGTAATTACGTAAACGTAGAAAAGAACTAAGCAAAACGTACCTTCTATTTTACATTCATAAATATGAATTTGCCAAAGAAAAACCTGACTTTAATGTTTTCAAGAAAGAAATGTTTCTATATACTAATACAGTTACTTCATCAAGAAACTAAAGAAGCCAATAAAACCTATTTAATCTTTGCTGATCCTTGGTATATTATTATAGTTACTTTATTTTGTTTAATTTGTCTTTTTCCGGTCTTTATGTTTATTTTTTATTTCTGTATATTTTTATATCTACTTAAAAATAAGTAATGCATTACCTTTCCACATAATTGTGATGCATACTGAGTTTAAATAAACCCGGAGCCCATAGTGACACCTTCACAATGTTTTTTTTTAATCCAACCAACAGTCCAAACCTCAAAATGATTACTAATACATTAGTCTCGCATTGCCAGCTCTACCTCCACAGCGCTGTGGAGTAAGGTCTGGCTACACCACAGATGCATTCTGGGATAGGAGAAAAAAACGCTCTGGGTTGTTTGCATTTCTTTAAACCAATCACAGTCGTCCTGGGCGGCGCTGAGCTCTGGACGCAGCAACGGTGGCTCTGCTAAATAGTCTCAGGAAGGAACTTGTTCTGGTGGAACATTTGCACCCCGCAAAAGAAAACGTCACATACAATATTACATGAAGTTAACTGTTGATATTAAAATAGCCGCACATCATCACATCCCCTTCACCATACCTAGAGATTGGCATGGTTTTATGTCGGTTAGCCTAATAGCTGGTTTGATTTGCATTGAGAGATGATTTTATGGAAAGTCCCCCATGCCAATCTCTAGGTATGATGAAGGGTATGTGATGATGTGGGGGTATGGTGAAGGGTATGTGATGATGTGGGGTATGGTGAAGGGTATGTGATGATGTGGGGTATGGTGAAGGGTATGTGATGATGTGGGGGTATTTTAATTCCAAAGGCCAAGGGAACTTTATCAGGATGCATAGTATCCTGGATCCATGAAATAACTGGCCTTTAAAAATAATAAAGTCTGCCTGCCTCTATGGGAATTTAACATAGGGGTGTACTGACTTATGCCCCCTGTATTTTAAGGAAGAACATTTATTAATTTACGATACATTATTCATTCACAAAGAAAATTGGTGTCCTTAAAGGTTGGATTTTTCCTCATTTTTTTTAATTAAGGCATTAAGATCAATTTCCAAAAGATGATTTTTTTATTCCTCTTTTTAGTCAACTTTAGCATGGGTGTCCTAATTTGTTCACATGACTGTATAAGCTAAATATCACAGCACATGTTCTGAATATTGTAAATGAATGTCAGATTCATACAGTACTTTGCCAATACTGTATATGAATATGGCTCAATGAAGCCTTTTGAATTTGAATTTACATAAAATACAATGAAACAAAATAAGAAACTAAAAGTCTTAATATCAAGTGATGACAAGTATCTCTAACAATGTGGCAGTTTGACAAACTTTTGGTTTTGATTTATTCATTTTTTTCCCACATTTTTTATGTGTAAATTAAAATTAACATGGCTGTGAAAAATAATAACGTTGCGCTGCCTGTGAGCTGCGAGTGTCTTCGAGATAACATCGTGTGTTTAAAGACCACAGCCAGTTATCATGTGTGCCACATTGAGACACCGCCCATTACAAAACAAACTGGAAAATACATCAACTAAAAACAATAAGGCTGTGATGCTTCTTTCACTGTACTTCATTGTGTATTTATTGTTTCAAACACTGAAGGTATCTTCTAACAAGTATTCTGTATGTATCAAAGCCTGATATATATCATAAAAACACATTAATTAGCCACACTATAGCTGGGTGGGCTCAGTTGGTAGACCAGGCGCACATATACATAGAGGTTTATGCCTTGACGCAGAGGTCCAGGGTTCGACTCCGACCTGGGACGATTTCCTGCATGTCTTACCCCTTTCTCAGCTGTTCTGTCCATTAAAGGCGGAAAAGCCCCAAAAAAATAATCTTTAATAAGCCACACTGTTGCACTGGATGACATGTTCCTTCATCCCCACCAGTGTTGTTGTACTTGAGATCGGTCTTGGAAATGAGTCCACTTCTTTTTGGGGATTAACAATATTTTATTTTTTAACAACATAAAAAAAAAAAAAAAAAACTCGCAACATGAACACCTCCGCCCCCCTTCGTCATCATCACCCATCCAGACAAACATCCAGAAAAGATTACGCAGTATACTGTTAACCTAGCTCTGGGGAGCTTATTCCCCGGAGTCCTTATGTTTTTTTTTCGCCCAGCATGTTTCCTTGGATTAAGGTGGCACCAAAATCATGGTTGCAGCTGTCGCCGTGGTCCTGCTGCTCGCCCTGCCATGCCCTGTTACACCCTGCTACGCTCTGCGGTGCCCTGCAGTGCCCTGCTACGTCCTGCTACGTCCGGCTACGTCCAGCTACGTCCTGCTACGTCCTGCTATGTCTGGCTACGTCCTTCTACGTCCTGCTACGTCCGGCTACATCCAGGTACATCCTGCTACGTCCTGCTACGCCCTGCTACGTCCTGCTACATCCTGCTACGTCCGGCTACGTCCTGCTACGTCCGGTTACGTCCTGCTACGTCCTGCTACGTCCTGTTACGTCCTGCTACGTCCTGCTACGCCCTACTACATCTGGCTACGTCCTGCTACGCCCTGCTACGTCCTGCTACATCCTGCTATGCCCTGCTACGCCCTGCTACATCCTGCTACGTCCTGTTACGTTCTGCTACGCCCTGCTACATCTGGCTACGTCCTGCTACGCCCTGCTACGTCCTGCTACGTCCTGCTACGCCCTGCTACGTCCTGCTACATCCTGCTACGCCCTGCTACGTCCTGCTACGCCCTGCTACATCCTGCTACGTCCTGCTACGTCCTGTTATGTTCTGCTACGCCCTGCTACATCTGGCTACGTCCTGCTACATCCGGCTACGTCCTGCTACACCCTGCTACGTCCTGTTACGTCCTGCTACGCCCTGCTACATCTGGCTACGTCCTGCTACATCCGGCCACACCCTGCTACGCCCTGCTACATCCTGCTACGCCCTGCTACGTCCTGTTACGTCCTGCTACGTCCTGCTACATCCTGCTACGCCCTGCAGTGCCCTGCTACGCCATGAACTACTACAACTACTATTTCTAGTCATAGTACCATTATCTTTATTGTGACTATTATTGCCACTGTTCATCACACCCCCAACCGGCACCATCAGACACCGCCTACCAAGAGCCTGGGTCTGCTGAGGTTTCTTCCTAAAAGGAGTTTTTCCTCACCAATGTCGCACTAAATGCTTTCTCTTGGGGGAATTACTGGAATTGTTGGGTCCTTGTAAACTATAGAGTGTGGTCTAGACCTACTCTATCTGTAAAGTGTCTCGAGTTAACTCTTGTTATGATTTAATACTATAAATAAAATGT
The DNA here is from genome assembly GCF_008315115.2 of Sander lucioperca. Classification (NCBI taxonomy): domain Eukaryota; kingdom Metazoa; phylum Chordata; class Actinopteri; order Perciformes; family Percidae; genus Sander; species Sander lucioperca. The sequence continues at coordinate 37,196,946 of NC_050175.1, forward strand.
AATTGAATTGAATTGAATTATAACTACAATATTCCAGACCATTCAACAGAATAGTATCAAAATAGACAATCAACCATGTATCAAATAAACATAATGTATAAATGACAACACCATAAGCCCATCATGAACGTCTCTCCCCAGCACAAAGCTTAAGAAAGATCAGGTACTTGACCCAGGTTCTTATGTGCTCAGTGGTGTAGTCTAATGTATTTTAGCGGGTATACTGTACTATATAAATATATGGACCAGCGTGGACATATCAAAGTGGGGCGTCTGGGTGTCATCCAACAGGGAAATTTTAAGTGTCAAAGACTTCATTTCCTGCATTCTGATGCACTTTTATGCACCAATTTACGGTGGAAATCCCTTTATTTAGCCTATGCGAAGAAAAACAGAAAATATAATGCTGTTACATGTCATTGCGCATTTTTAAGCTTTGTTAATGGGTATACTGCGTATACCTGCGTATCACATAGACTACACCACTGTATGTGCTTATCCATCCCGCTAAGGATTGACCCATCTCCCTGAACAAATAATCTTTGGCCGAATGGAACCGGGGTCCCTGTAATCTAATATAGGTCATCATGTATCCCCCATCCAAAATTCCTGGACCTTATCAGAGGACCATAGGACATGAAGTAATTGAATGAGACCACTTTTTGAAAGTCTCGGTCTCGTCTCGTACGCAACAGCATTTTTGTCTCAGTCTTGGATAAAGAGGACTCAGGATTTTATTTCAAGGTAAAGACCACAGCAGCAGGGATATCACTAAACTGCCTGTGCATTGTCTGAGTTATGTTAACATCATTACTGTGATCAGATGTAAAACTTCCTGCTTCAAATGCAACCAATAACTCAACTCATTTATAAGTGAATACACCCATGCTAAAGTTGACTAAAAAGAGGAATAAAAAATCATCTTTTGGAAATTGATCTTAATGCCTTAATTAAAGAAAATGAGGAAAAATCCAATCTTTAAGGACACCAATTTTCTTTGTGAATGAATAATGTATCGTAAATTAATAAATGTTTTTCCTTAAAATACAGGGGGCATAAGTCAGTACACCCCTATGTTAAATTCCCATAGAGGCAGGCAGATTATTATTTTTAAAGGCCAGTTATTTCATGGATCCAGGATACTATGCATCCTGATAAAGTTCCCTTGGCCTTTGGAATTAAAATACCCCCACATCATCACATACCCTTCACCATACCTAGAGATTGGCATGGGGTACTTTCCATAAAATCATCTCTCAATGCAAATCAAACCAGCTATTAGGCTAACTGAAATGAAAACTGCTGCCCTGGTTAAAAAAACAATGCAACTGATCTCAGCTGGTATTCTGTCTATAATGGAGTGAAATGGAAATTTCTATGAGACCCCAAACTTTTGACTGGTAATATAGATATAGATAACCTATGTGGGCCCAGTGATTACTGTGTTTCTTGAGTATTTTGGACTCTAAATTACACGGAGAAGAACAGTCACATCTATTAAACCCAAACAAATCTCTGACAAACTAACTCTCAAACCCAGAGACCACCTGAAGAGATAATACCTGCCACACATTATTTGCAGTGTACAGATGAATATTAAAACCCTGACTGGGCAGACTTCCAGCTCAGCTCACACCTTCATCACTAACAGAGGTCAGGGTTTGTTGAGAGGGGGGGTATTTAGGTGGTTTCCATGGAAGCTGCTTCCTCACACATGCAGGAGGGGATGCGCCCACACGTTGTAAAGCTCTCTGTAGAGAAAGGCGAATGTCTACGCCCACCAGGTTCAAGCTTCTGTAGCAGTTTCCTGGGCAGCGCTCCAGGCTCCAGAAGTTTCCTCAGCAGTTATCTGTGATGTTGGAACGATCATTTTCACTGTGTTCACCTGACATGGACACGGGTCGCTGCAGATGTGAAGCTAATTCCCAAAGATGTCCCAAAAAACGATCGACTGTACGAGCTATGATTAGTGTTTTTCTGTCTATTTTAAAGTCGAGGAGACAACATTTTTTTAAATATATTCAATATAGTCCCCATGTGAGGCGACCTCTAGCTCACCCGGGGGTAGTGTGCGCCCCATGTAGGCTGATCCTTGCAGCGGCCGCGGGTTCGAATCCGACCTGCAGCCCTTTGCTGCATGTTGCCCCCCCCCCCTCTTTCTCCCCTTTCCTGTCTTCAAATAAAGGCCACAAAATAATCTTTAAAAGACTATGAATATATTCGTCATGTCTGGGAATTTTCTTTTCTTGTGAGCATGTGAAACCAAATCTAAGACTAGCAAAATCATGCTAACGAAGAACTGCCAACATTATGTGCAAGGTCCAAAGTTAGCACCATTTACCTTCTTTATTTTTGGCTGGTTAAATTTGAACATTCACCAATTGGGCTGGTGGACAAAAACGTTAATTTTGAGCCCTGGTTATGTGGCTAAAGTTGATAATTCACATTCACGGCATGACATCGGTTAACAATTACCTTATCATCTTTAAGTTTGTTGATGACACTATCAGGTACATTTCGTTGCGTTTTCCGGTAGATGAATAGCTCCTCGGCAGCCATTTAGACTGCTACTCAGATTGGATTCTTGTGTGCATGAGATACTTTTGCATGCTCATGTGAAGAAGAAAATTACCCATGTCCCTTTAGGCTCCTATTATAGTCTATATCGACGACGTTCCACTTCTGGGATTGTTTAGATGCCGCCAGAAAATCCGCCAGATGTCCCTCTTTTCGGCCGGATGTCCGTTACCTTCCTCTTCTCTTGTGTTGTTGTTCTAACCTCCGGTGGATTTCTGAGGACTATGGTTAACTGCTCCTCAGATCTCTGCAGGGTAAATCCAGACAGCTAGCTAGACTATCTGTCCAATCTGAGTTTTCTCTCTCACGACTAAAACTACTTTTGAACGTACACACGTTCCACCAAAACAAGTTCCTTCCCGAGGCTATTTTGCAGCAGCACCGTGGCTCCGTCCGGCGCTTAGCGCCGCCCAAGACAATTGCGATTGGTTTAAAGAAATGCCAATAAACCAGAGCACGTTTTTCTCCCATCCCAGAATGCTGTGTGGACTAACCAGACCCTCCTCCGCAGCTCTGTAGAGGAAGGTCTTGACTTGGACTCAAACTTTTTTGGACTTGGTCTCGACTTGGACATGAATCTCTTTGGACTCTGTCTTGACTAGTCCTGGTCTTGGACTCGACAAAGGTGGACTTGACTACAGCCCTGGTAGGAGGTGACTGTTTTTGGTGATGGTCTTGTACCGATACGTTGCCAAATATTAAACTTTATATATTTTTGCAAGTTAGACAGTGTGCAGGATTTTTTTTTCGCAACTAGTTGTCACCTATAAAATGCTAAACTTACAGAAAACACAGTGCAGGACTGGAGTTATGGTTTCTATCAGGGGAACATCATGCAAACTGCACAAAACACAAACAGTTGCAACATTATTACAATTGATTACCTCGATGACCTCAAGTATGATTCAATTTCAATATTAATCACAATAAAAAAAAATAAAGAAAGGAAGAAAGAAAAATGTAAAGGTTGCTCCAAATTCGAAAATAAAGTGATTAGCTTCATTCTTATTTTTAAAGTTATAGTGCGTAGTTTCTGTCGCCCCCATGAGGAATTATAAGTAATGACAACAAAACTGGTGGCGGGTCCACATTTAACCCTCCTGTTGTCCTCGGGTCAAATTTTACCCATTTTCAAAAAGTTTCTATACCAGAAATTTGGGTTTCTGTCAACCAAATTATCAAAAAAATAAAGTGGATGGTTTCATGCAACGCTCTTCACAAATAAAATAAATGATCAGTTCCGTACTTTCATTGAATTTGGGTGTTTTATTACATTTTATAGCATTTGGGAAAAAAATTATAAAAGACCGTTGTAAAAAGTGACAAAAATGTCGGAAAAAGCTTCAAAAGCGTGGGGAAAAAACAAAGAAAACGTCAAATAAAGTGCAGAAAAAAAGTTGTCAAAAACATCGCAAAAAGTGACAAAAATGTCGTAAAAGCTTCAGAAATGTCGGGAAAAATAACAAAAAACTTGGAACAAAACTGACAAACGTTAAAAAAGGGTGACCAAAATGTTGAATTAAAAAAAAAATAATAATTGACCCAGAAAAACTAAAAGTTGCGTGGTCGTCAGTTAAGACAACACAAGGGTTAAAAACATAGGCTACATTAAACATTACCGTCAACACATTTAAAACATACGTTAAACATTACAGTCAACATTACTCAACACGTTTAAAACATAGGCTACATTAGAAAATCTAAAGATTCCCAATTGCAGGACATTCTACAAATATGATGCTCCAAGATGTATTTTTATTTCCTTGTTTTTGTATTTCCTTTTTAAACACTAGGCTACTTGTGCTTTACTTGACTATATGACAGTAGAAAAAAAATGGTGTGGGTGTTCACTTATAAAATAAACAAACAATTAAACTCATTAAGTGAATGCCAAAGGATAAATCAATGATGTGGAACAATTAACAATGTCCATCCGGCTGGAAGATCGTCTGGTTCTGTAGCCTGTAGAGGAAGAACGGAGGAACAGCCTATTTACACCATACACCAAGAGATGAGTGAAGAGGAGGGACATCTAAATAATAAGGCCTAGTGCAGTGAAGGGAAGAAGTCTTAAGGTGATGTGGTTCGAAGTTCACTTGTTCTAGCTTGTTCTGTTGAGGTTCTGCCGGGTTCTGCATGGAGCGGGGCAGGCAGAACCTCACTGTTGTTTGCCCACAACCGTTGGATTCTTTAAGAAGCGCAAAGAGGTTTGTTTATGCAGCACTACTTTTGTGTACATCCGACAACTATTGGCACAGACTAAGATAACGATTTTCGACATCTTTTATTTATAGAAAGCCGTGAAAACTCGACAACAACGTTCACTCTTAAAGTTTCAGACTGTATCATCAAGTGCTGTTTCTCATTTTGGTCCCGACGGACGACAACGGTTGCGTATTTGTTGGACCTATTTTCATCTGCGATGGCTGTGCTGCGCCTTTCTCTCGGTAGATGCTAGATTGCACCCGATGCACGTGTGGACGTCAACCCGGGCATACTGCGCAGGCGTCAACACCATTCAACTGACGTTCCTGCAGTGTTTATATGTTACATACATTCTTGGTTTCCGGTGTTGTTAATAATCCCCCCCAAATTTCGGATCACATTACTGTTGTAACATGTTCGATTGTGTAGCATTTGGTTTAGAAGCTTTATTGGGATTGTTCACGGACGCCTGCGCAGTATGCTCGCGTTGACGTCGACACGTGTATCGGGTGCGATCTAGCATCTACCCTTTCTCTCCCTCTCTCCGCCATCTTGAATTTTAATGTTAATTTCTTAAAAAAAAAAAAAAAAAAAAAAATGTGTTTCCTGTGATATTTTCGTTTAGGGTGCCGTGTGCCAATTTTGGATTAGTTTGAAGGAGTTTTATTTCGTGATTGTTTTTACAAAATCACCTTTGTGAGTATGCTGTGTTTGTTCTGCTTCCGCTGTCGACTCGAGACATTTAACCAACGCGTGAAAAATGCTTTCAGCTCTTTAACTGCTCTCTATCATGATAAATAATGCCCGCACCGAGCCTCTGGTGATTCTGCTTCCTCTGATGACCACCGTTGATCGTGTCTACAAGGGTATCGGCACACAAACTAACTTTTAATTCGCTTACAAATGGTAGATTTAGCCTGTTAAGCTAACTAGCTAATGGCTTCCACATCAAACAAGCCAAGCTAAGGCAGTGTGTGTGTGTTAGCCAGCTGCCTGCTGTGGTCCAGTGGGTTGCAGGTACCGTAACGTTACTGGGCATCAAACTACCGGCTATTATCGTCGAATATCTGAAGCACATTACATCGTTAGTGGGATAAAATGTAACTGTGTTGTGTTATTATCGACTGTGTTGTTGACTGCTAGCTGAGGGAAGCTAAGTTAGCCCCTACGTTACTGAAGTTAAGTTTGATGCTAGCTAACGCAAACTAAGAAGTAACGTTGATGTTGGATTATTTAACGTGTATTCTTTAAACCAGGCGTTTGGTTAACGTTGGTCTTTTGGGTTGTATTAACGTTAGTTGGATGTTAGCATGCTTAATGGGACGTTTCTAAGCCGATTGAGATGTGGAGTGAATGTATTGTGGTGTTATATCGTTAACTTTAACTATCACCACCCGTGTAACGTTACTTGTGTTGTAGTATGGGTCAACTGCTGATGTTTTAAGGTGCTTAAAACCGGCAATTACTGCAAGCTAACCACCACCACCACCACCGCGGCCGAGCATCTATCTCCCCGGCGTCGCCTTTTGGTGGCTAGCTCCATGCTAACGGAGGGTCTGTAGCTCCATGCTAACTGAGTGTCTGTGGGTGGGTGGAGACAAGGCTAGCTCTACCTAGCTACTAGCTCGTAGCCAGGTAGAGTGGTTTTTGATCTAGCTAGACCTGGTACAATGTGGTCTTGATGTGGAAAAAAAGATAGCTTTATTGCTTAAGCTAAATGTCTAACACTCTTTCACAACAGTAATCGGTGCAAAAAACGGAGGCTCAGTCGCTCAGCTATGTTAGTTATATCTCCTTTAAGTTAACTTCAGCGTCGTTGGAGAGACGACAGTTGGCAAACAATGCAAGCTATATATTGATAACTCTGATACAATCTCGGCCTCAGCTTCCGGGTTTCCACTGCCTCTCCTGATCCCCGTGGCGTGTTGTGGTTTTATTGTGGCTAACGTTAGCTTCCGAGCTAAAATGCGAAGCTTTTTATGCATCGATTACTAATGAGATGACGCTCCTCGCGACGCAGCTGCGCATTAGGAAACCGCATTACCCTTCTGACATAAGTATACATATTGTATGATGCGTTTACGTGATTCTAAACGTGATCGTGTTTATGTGATTTTTATCTGATCCATACATTAACAAAGCGATACTTTGTGTCTCTGTGATGGCAGCTGAGACGTTACTGTGGCACCTGACAGTAAGCCGGTGCATTACTTGGGGTTAACACTGAGCGGCACTGCAGGCTAATTTTAAACTTGTTTCCTTGACTGCTTTCCTGTGTGGAAGAAATAGCAATACCACACTATATTTTGATGCTAATATTTTGTATATGTGTACTTTTACTTAACCCTTGTGTTGTCTTCCCGTCCACCATGAACTTGTTGTCCTTCGGGGTCAAAATTGGAAATTTAACTTTTTCTGACGTTTCATTCGCTTTTTCCGACGCATTTTTATTCATGGTCAATACACCTAATTTAAATGACATTATACCTAATTTTTGAGTTAAAAAAAAAGCAGAAATTATGAACTATTTGACTGATAGTTAAGATCAGACGATGAGTGAATCACAGACTGGTTTATGTCAGTTTTGTCAGGATGCTGTTTTAAAACTTTTTTTTTTTTTTGCTATAAAATTGAATAAAAACACCCCAAATTCAATGAAAGTAATCATTAATTTTACCTGCCAAGAATGTTGTATGGGTTCCTACAACGTACATGCACGCATCCAAGTTATTTTGGGGCACTTTGGTTGAAAGAAACCCATATTTCTAAAATAGAAAACTTTGTAAACGGGTCAAATTTGACCCCAGGACAACACAAAGGTTAAGTAAGTTTTCGACTTAAGGACTTTTACTTGTAACCGAGTATTTTTACTCTCAATGTACCAAAAGTTAAAGTAGTCATTATGCAGAATGGCCCATTTCAGAGTCTCATATATATATATATATATATATATATATATATATATATATATATATATATATATATTATATTATATTATATTATATTATATTATATTATGGCAGTAGCTCAGTCAGTAGGGAGTTGGGTTGGGAACCGGAGGGTACTTTGTTACTTTGGCATACTTTGGTTGGTCATACCAAAGTATGGTGGTGGACTGGTAGCTGGAGAGGTGCCAGTTCACCTCCTGGGCACTGCTAAGGTGCTCTTGAGCAAGGCCGAACCCAATTGCTCGGGGCGCCTTTCCATGGGCAGCCCCCTCACTATGACATCTCTCCATTCAGGCCTGTGTGTAATAACAGAGTGAAAACATTGTAATTTCCCCTTGCGGGATTAATAAAAATAGAAATTATAAATTAAGTAAAGCTGGCAACACATCCAGCTGCCCATTTCCTTTCCATTTGGTTTTGTATTTCTTCAGTCTGTGTAAACAATTGGAGGTTTTGGCATCTAGTAATGTTTGTTGTTTCTGCTCTGCCTCCAGGTTTCAAACTCTAGACCCCAGTCTTCCCCACTCAAGAGTGTTTCTTCATCTCGGAGACTAAATGCAACTGGACCAGGGGGCTTGTGGGCATGAAGTGGCTGGGCGAATCCAAGAACATGGTATTAAATGGCAGACGACACGGAAACAAGTTGACCAGCGAGCAACATGTGAGCCAGACTCGCTCTCAGCACTCGCAGCGGGCTTCCCTGCGCCACAGCAAGAACAGGAGCCGACGATGTAGCCGCAGTGAGTTTAACACGTTTACGTTAACAAATGTAACCGATTCTACACCAGTCCCGTCCACTAACACCGGTCTGTGTTTGGTGTTTACAGGGTTTAGTGCAGCCAGTCTGGAGGCAGAGAGGCGCTATGTGCCCTCCTCAGGAATGACTGCCAAGGAGTTGTGTGAGAATGACGACCTGACCACGAGCCTCATCCTGGATCCATACCTGGGCTTTCAAACTCACAAAATGAACACTAGGTCAGCGGATTTATCTCAGTGGAGTCGGTGGTCGTGCAGCCTCATCGCTGTCATAGAAAAGCATTCTTATCTTCTTCTTAGATTAAGTTAGGGCTACTTGATTACGGGGAATAATCACAATTATTTTGGTCAATATTGAAATCACGATTATTTAACACGATTACGCATCGACTTTTGGAAAGATGTTGCATTTATTGAACTTAAAAAACAGTAAAACAAGGGTTAGTTTTAGGTTTCCTTGACTGCTTTCCTGTGTGGAAGAAGTAGCAATACCACACCAAGGCGCCCGGATAGCTCAGTTGGTAGAGCTGGCTCCCATATATAGAGGGTTACTCCTCGACGCAGCAGGCCCGGGTTCGACTCCGACCTGCGGCCCTTTGCTGCATGTCATTCCCCCTCTCTCTCCCCTTTCATTTCTTCAGCTGTCCTGTCAATAAAGGCCTAAAACTGCCCAAAAAATAATCTTTAAAAAAAAAAAAACAGTAAAACAAATAAAACACCTTGAACTGTGAAATTTCCTTTAATATTTTTTCCCGTTGAACTTTTTGAATTCCCCTTTCGGAAAACAAGAAAATAAAGAGTGTACTTGCTAAATGTAATGTGGAAAATAATAGTTTTTCTCGACTACATCGTTAGGAGCCTAAATCGAATTTGCGATCAATATTCGATTAATTGCACAGCTCTGCATTAAGGTGTATTTTATTTCAGATTTTTACTTTTGTATCCCCTTTTGTTTTGTGCCTTTTTTAATGTGTCCCTGCAGATTTCGACCAATCAAGGGAAGACAAGAGGAGCTGAAGGAGATCATCGAGCGCTTCAAGAAACACGACAACTTGGAGAAAGCTTTCAGAGCTTTGACGACCGGAGACTGGGCCCGAAATCTTTTTCTCCACAAGACGAAAGCTCAAGAAAAGCTCTTCAAGCAACATGTAAAAAATATTCTGAAAGATCGCCCCTGTTTTTTTTTTTTTTGTTTTTTTTATTATTCCAGCATCACAAACAATCAGATGACTAACTTTATGTCTTGCACAGGTATTTGTGTATCTGCGGATGTTTGCCACAGACAGCGGGTTTGAGATTCTCCCATGTAATCGCTATTCATCAGAGCAAAATGGAGCTAAAATTGTGGCAACAAAGGAATGGTGAGGACATGCTGCCATCTGTTATTTCTGATTAAAACAGCACCACAAGTCAACACGCTATTAGCCCCCACCCACTAAATGCATTTAACTGTTCTAACTTTATCTTTGGCAGGTCCCAACGGGCCGTAACACTGAAAAGCATCTCTTATGCTATCAAACTGAAAACGCAGGTTGCTTTTTCCTCGTCCCGGTGTTTGACACATCTGGGTGATGCTGTTGAACGTGCGTCAGCATGCTGGATGCGATCCTTTTGCGTCCTTTACAACGGTGGAGCAAAGCCGACGCACCGCCCCCGTCTCGTACACGACTCTCTCCGTTGCTGTTGTAGCTGACGGGGAACTCGAAGGCGGGTCTTCCTGCTCCAGCGTTTTCATTTGCGGTTGCCATAGTGTGGCCGACTCGCACTCGCGTCAATCTGCTTGTTGTGCTATCCTCGATACATGTTGCTAACGGCGTACGACTAAAAGTTTCCAGTCAGAACTCGCGTTTGTGAAATTTGGTTCAGCATAACGTGCACCAGTGCCGTGTATTCTGCGCACACCGGGCCGTGACCCACAATACACAAACTGTTAGCTAACTGTCAGCCCTAGCCTGCACGTATATAGTAGGGGTGTGAATCTTTACTGGTGTCACGATTCGATATCCCGATGCGTCACCTATCAATATTATTATATATTGTTACACGTGGTTTTCATCAACAAATTCAAGCAGGCAGATATATATGAACCCCTCTTTTTATTGGATCTGCTCTTAAAGACAGTTCCTGAATGTAGCGGAGTCTGAACACAACAGACAAAAGGCAAAATCAACAAGTAACATCATTAGGCAATAATCCAATTATGGTCTGTCATGTCCAGGTCCGCGTCGCGATGCATCGATGCAGTGATTAATTTCAACACCCCGGGCCGTTCTGGATGCACGGCAGCTGTATGACCACGCGTAAAATTCACTTTGAACCAAGGTAATGCAGCCTACTTTGCGGTGTTCAACAAACTGTTGTCTCGCCCTTGTTTTGCAGGAAAAGAAACGACAAGATCGAACACCTGGTGGGATGCATTGCTGAGCTTTCAGAGAGTGAGGAAAACATGCTGCTCCGGCACGGGGAGAATGACTTCAGCGTCATGTATTCAACGCGCAAGAACTGTGCGCAGCTCTGGCTGGGACCAGCTGCGTTCATCAATCACGGTATTAGTCGTCACAGTCTCTAGTGCTCGGGGGCCATTAGTACTGTAACAACATGGAATGAATGAATCGGGGGAAAATTAAAACATGTCTTATCTCTGCTAGTCCAATATTCTATATAAAAGTACTAATTTAATTGTCTTGATTCTTTTTTCAGATTGTCGACCAAACTGCAAGGTAGGCTCCTTTTTTTTTCTTTTTTTTTTAAGGTCCCCCAAAGTGCTCATTTTATGCGTTTTGGCTTTTTCCCTTTCCTTTTATTGTGTTATACATCTTTTTTGTGCACGTTATATGTTTACAAAGTGAAAAAAAAAAAAAGCCCAAAGTCCACCCCAAAGGGACTTACCATCTCCAACAGAAAACACTGTTCACAAACTGCTCCAAACAGCTCTATTGTAGTCCAGCCTTTACTTCAGAGACAAACGTGGTCACTTTGGAACACACGTTATAATGCTCACCTAGCTGCTAGCATGGTACGCCCTCATACTCTGCTTCTGACTGGCTAGTAGTCCTTACCTAGTTACTGTCAGGGCACGCCCTCATACTCTGCTTCTGACTGGCTAGTAGTCCTTATCTAGCTACTGAGCATGTGCGACTCCCAACAAAGATAGAACAGAAGTGTGATGTCTCACTCTGTAGCTAAAACAGAGAGCTCAACACACAGGGTGAAAAGAGGAGCTGCAGCAATGTGCAGTACAACAAAAATATGGTGTTTATAGAAATTAAACCATGTAAACCTATTCTGATGTAACCTCTAAATACTATTATGAACCTGAAAATGAGCATAATATGAGCACTTTAAGAACCAAAAAAACAAAAATCCTTTGATCAGTTGCTGTGAAATGTGAAACCTCCTGTGAATAAACACGTTTTTGTTTTGTATTTTTTTGTTTAGTTTGTATCGACAGGACGGGACACCGCCTGTGTGAAGGTTTTGAGGGACACTGAACCAGGAGAGGAAATCTCGTGTTACTACGGAGACGGGTTTTTTGGGGAAAACAATGAATTTTGTGAATGCTATACATGTGAACGGTGGGTGTGACAACAAATGCACTTTACAGAATGTCTTGAAGGTGTTGTGTGTGCAGTATAAGTGTATATATGTGCAATTAATTTAGACTACAGGGTCAAAGTTTGGTTAATTAGTAAGAACTTCGTCAAAAAGTGATCAGTGAGTTGCGTTGAGCCCCGGGCTGGGTTGGCCATCAGGCAGACCGGCACTTTTCTGGTTTATTTTTTGTCTTGACCGTCCCATAAAAAAGGTAGATCCGCCCAATGTTTTTTTTTTTTTTATTAAATGACGCTGGGCTGGCCCAATCACGTCTTTTAACCAGGGGCGGAGCCAGATGTTGTAAACATTCTGGGCTCTGCCCAAACCTCGGGGGGGTCCGGGGGCGTGCTCCATTTACGGAGGCTATTTGCGCTATTTTTTAACATATTTGATAATAGAAATCTGTTCATCGTTTGTAAAAAAAAAAAAAACATCCTGTAGAGCCGACATCCTGTTTTATATGTAATTGTTCTCAAACGGTCTGGTCCAGTCAGAGAGACTGAGTGGAAAGGTAACAAAGTTATTTTAAAACCCTAAAAGATTTGGGGCTTTTTAAAAAAAAAATAAAAAATAAAAAAAACATTCGGGGCTGGAGCCCCAGAAGCCGCCTCCTCGCTCGGCCCCTGCTTTTAACATCTCCGCTTTTGCGATCAGTGCCTTAACAGCGCATCTGCAACAAGTGCTAAAAATGTTGACAAAATGCAAGGGAAGCGTGGAGAAATTGCAGACCAAGAAAAGACCTGAGGCCCTTCAAGTAGATGCTGCCAAATATGCAAAACTTCCTGATATGTTTGCTGCAGGACCTTCTCCAGCACCCAAGCCTGATAAAGATGGTGGTGGTGGGCACAGTGAGGAGGATGAGGAGAGGGAGAGTAGAACTTGTGGCAAAGAAAATTTCCCAAAAATCTAGAGGTAGATGTCACCAAATGTGCAAAAATGACTGTCCCACAAGCCCTGGTTGAGCCAATACATGAAAATATGAACTTAATACAGTGTTATTCAAGTAAAGCTAAATTAGTGCAATTCCTTCCACTCAACTTTTCAGTGATGTTTTATCATATATTGATTTATTTTGTTGATGTGCAGACGCGGCACTGGTGCTTTCAAATCCAAAGCTGGCCTGCCAGTGGAAGTGCCGGTGATCAACAGCAAGTACGGGTTGCGGGAGACGGACAAGCGTCTCAACAGGCTGAAGAAGCTGGGGGAAGGAAACAGGAGCTCAGATAGTCACTCTGTAGGCTCCCACACCGACGTTGACTCTCAGGAAATGCCAAAAACACATCAATGTAAGAGTCCCCCAAATATTAGCGTATATATAAAAATATTCCAACACTGTTGGTATATTTACGACGTGGTTTCAGATCCCAAACTCAAAAACTGGGACGGAGAAGAAATCCAACCTGTCAGTGCAGGTAAAGGTAGCGTTACACAAATGTACTGATTAACTGATTATCAGAGCTTGGCTGTTACGTAACGTTACGATTCACGATTTTAAGTTCACGGTACGATTTTCTCAGTTTTGTTTCAACAGAACAAGCAGCACCTTGAAATAAAGAATTTACGTTGAAATGCAGAGGTCTTATAATTCTAAACGGCATTTTCCCGATAAAACAGAGTGGATTATAGCTGAGGTAGGCTGGCTACAGTTATATATTAGATTATATATATATATTTAGTAGGGATGCAGCGATACGCTCAACTCATGATTCGTACGCAGTTTTAAGTTTACAATATGATTTTCTCAGGATTTGTGAAGAACACATTTCAAAGTAGATCTGGAATGATTCGATTAATCAGCAAAAATGCCCAAAAATTTAAGTCGCAGCTTCTCAAATGAGAAAATGTAATCACAAAATAAATACTATTTAGACTGTTGGTTAGGGCCGTAACAATACGATTCACGATTATAAGTTCACGACACGATTTACTCACCATTTGTTTTAACAGAATGAGCTGCAGACAAATGACTGAAAAACAACTGAGTCCTCTTATCAAAAGTGCAACTGAAATTGTATTTTATCTTAAATAACAAATTATATGAAAAATGGTAATTTTGGAAAGAAATCCCACATCAAAATAACTAAATAAATGGAAATCTCTTCAAATGATTAAACTAAGAAGACGTAGTGACGTCTGAAGTCAAACAAGTGAAATCTAAAGTAGATAACGCCCCTCGGACTGTTAAAAACTGCATCAAGATTAATTTTTTATCTCAACCAGTTGTAATCTTTACACATTTATATCCATTTTAACCGATTCACGAATCATCGTTCAATACTTGGAAGTAATGAACAATCAATGTCTTTATTTTAGGGATTCTTGCAATCGTATTTAACTTTTCTATCATTCTCAGTGTAGATATATTGTTTATGTTGAGGGACTAAATCAAAAAATATTATTTGATTTGGTAAATATCACCCGGCCAACAGTGTAGGTGGGTTTCTGAAAATGTTATAAATACGTAATGTGCAACATTTGATCTTTTCCCTGCAGCTGCCAGAAAAAGAACATCGTCATCTGGCCTGAAGTATAAAAACAGGACTCAATCCCGACAGACTTTGTCAAGAGCCCTTACTACCTCATGTTCAAAACAAGGTCGTGTAAACAATAACAGGGTACCAAAGAGACTAAAATCCCAATCCAAGCCTTCACTAAGTAAAGTCCAGTTGCGGAGTCGCAGGAGGGGTGCAGAGCCCAAGGCGTTGGCCAAAGGAGAGACTTGCCAGCTGGGTCTCAGGGACTCTAAGGTGTCGCTTTGTAAAGGTGTCACCGTGAAGAAGGAGAAGGATGGACAGGAGCTGGCGCAGCAGACATTAGGCCAGCGGGGCTGCCTCACCCGTCACGCTGCCAAGGAAAATGGCAATCTACCGCACGTGCAAGGCAGCGAGGGCAGCCAGTGTTCGACGTACAGAACTCGCAGGTCCACAAGGACCCTTGTAAAAGCCCAGGACACGGCAGCTGGCGTTAAGCTGGAGCCCAGTGCTATGGACGGCTTGAGCCCAGTCCCTGGTGGAGTGGTCATTAAAACAGAGCCAGCCGACATGGAGGAGTACCTCCACCACGGAGTAGGGCTGGAGCAGCCGGCTTTGGACCCTGGCTATGCCAGAAGAGGCTCGTGCACCAGGCGAAAACGGCTGGCACGGCTCAGGACCGAGCGGACGATCAAATGCGAGGACTCGTACGGCGAGCCCTTCATGCCGGTGGCTGCTGGCCACGCTGCTAACTTCTCAGACTGTGGCAACGTGCTGCTGAGCTTCTCCGACCGGCACAGGGACTACAACGGGGTTTCCAACGGCAGCAAGTCCCTCCGCAGGGACAAGGGTAAGAGTAGCTGCCGGTCACAGGACAAAAGTAAGAAGAAGCGTCAGATCACGCGATACGATGCTCAGCTGATCCTGGAGAACAGCACGGGCATCCCCAAACTGACGCTCCGCCGGCGGAGGGACAGCAGCAGTAGCAAGACCAATGACGCCAACGACCCCGTTGGCTCCTCCAACCTTTCTGCCTCTACGGTCAACTCGGCCTCTTCCAGCAAAATCAGCATCAAGTTCAGCAAGGACCACGACAAGGACAAAGGCAGCTCATACATCGCCAAACTGAATAACGGCTTCGCCCCCGTGGTCCACAGTAACTCCACCAAGCTGAAGATCCAGCTGAAGAGAGAGGACGACGCGCGGAGAATATCGCAGACAAAGACGGACCAGATGTCCTATAACGGGGACATGGGCCAGAGTCTGGAGGCCCGGCACGGTGGACATCGGACCCAAAAGGTCCTGGCGGAGCCGTCGTCTGAAGAGGACGACGAAGACGGCGACGACGAGGAAGAGGAGGATGACGATGACGACGACGACGATGACTACTTCGACAATGAGTTCGAAGACGATTTCATTCCGCTTCCTCCAGCGAAGCGCCTCCGACTCATCGTGGGTAAAGACTCCATAGACATCGATATCTCCTCCAGGAGGAGAGAGGATCAGTCTCTGAGGCTCAATGCATAAGCTGTGGAGCTCATCACTCCCAACTTTCCCTCTGTAAATAAAGATGACTCGCTAATCAACTGTTGTGTTGATGTAAAAGAAGTACAGTAATTTAAAAACAAACAAAAAAAAAAAAATTGCTGAAAAATGAAAGAATCTGAATGAATGTTTTTAAAAAGGTGCTGTTGACCTAAAACAAATCTCCGTTATTCACTTTTGTTCATCATTAAGTTCCTAATTTAATTGGAGTTCATAATTACGCAAAAGTTTGCTCAGCCAGTCCTGGGCATTTAGGCCGTTTTCACACCTGGAGTTTGTTTGCTCTGGTCCGAATCAGATGATGAGCTTGTAAACTTGGAGCAGTTTTCCCCCTTGGTTCAGTTTCACACTGAGAACAATCAAAGCGAACCCAAATGCATCATTACAAAGCACGCAGGAACGTTCACTCCGCTTATTGGTCAGATGTGTCTGGGGGGGGAGCAAGAAAGTAAATACACGAAGAAGGTCCTGTGTTCTGGCATAGTGCATGTTTCTTTCCACGGTCAAACCAGCTCATTTCATTTAAATATTTTTCCGACATTGTTTTGCGAGGGACGTTGCTACGTCTGTTCACCGAGACTTCGCTCTGCTGTGCCGGCGTCTGTCTCCAACTTCAGCGGCGGCTGGTTTTGACCACGGAAATGCAAGTGATGGCGAGCTTGAACGCAGTCAGTTTCTGTGACAGGAACATTACAAGCTGCTAGCGCACCTTCCGCGTCGCAGAATGCAAAGCTCGCCTGACTACGGTAGCCATGTACCTCAGACTTGTTGCTAGGGGTGCGGTTCGAGGTCAGGTCACGTTCTCCCCACAAACAAACCGCTCCAGAGTTAGGTTGAAAGCGTACCGAGCAGGGTTCAAAATTAGCACCATCCACCAGTCAAATGCTGGTGAAATATGCAATTGGCTGGTAGATTTGCTTAACTCAACAGCCTAAAAAACACAGTGGCAATCTATGGAGTGGCTGGTAGAATTTAAACATTCACTAGCCATTTGGCTTGTGGACGAAAAAGTAAATTTTGAACCCTGGTACCGAGACTAGGGTTGGGTATCGTTTGGATTTTTACGATTCTGTACTTTTAAAACAATTCCGATTCCTAAACCGCTAAAAAAATTTTTTTACTAGCAATCACGTGCAGTGAATGGTTAATATGCTTTTACGTCCGTTTTGGTGAGCCCAGAGGGAAAATATGGCATTTTAAAAGTAGTCTACATTTACGGTAGCTAGCTAACGGTAGACTACAGAGAGAGTGTGATATTTTTACGTTCGTTTCGGAACGACAGAGGGAAAATATTTTAGTCGACACATTAAGTGGAACCGAAATTTGCGTTCTAATCTGGTCCGATTCTCATAGTGGAACCGGTTTCGGTACCCAACCCTAGCCGAGACCCCCCCTCTTCAAGGACTTCAAGGAGGTCTCGGTACGCTCGTTTGGTCGGCTTTTGGTGCGCACCCGAGTGTGATTGCTGCATTCACACCTGCCCAAACGAACCGCACCAAAGGGGGAAAAAAACTAACTCTAGTGGGATTCAACCAAAATAAATGAGGCAGGTGTGAAAGCCCCCTAAATCTGCATACTATGCTGAATGTAAACTGTAGGAATTTGCCAAGTCGCCCTCTTATAGTTTCTGAATAATTTGACCGGATCCTAAGTGAAAAAACGAGATTTTTGTTTTACGTTCAACTCCTCCTTTTGAGTGAATGCACTTGTTATATTCATAATGGACATGGATATTGTAGAAAGTGTACAGTATGGTGACTATCTCCTCTGTCTCATAGGCAGGTTTTAATAGAACTTTTGATTTCTGTCTCATAGTTCGTAATTTTTGTGTGGCGAACCATGCTGAACGTACAGTGTGGCGTGGTTGGTCCAGAGGCATTATACGATCAGTCAGTTAATTTGGATTCAGGTGCCATGTTCTCATTATCCCCGGTAGTTTCCCTGGAAAAAGAAAGAACCACTTGAATATCCGTAATTTATTAACCATCAACATTATTTACTGTGTAAGTTAATGTCTGTAGAGTTCAATCATGTTAAACCTTTAAGCGAATGCGTGCTATCATGTTATTCACCATTAGAGTTGTTGATTCAGACAGTTTTATATATGTTATGTATTTAACATGCACCAAACGTGTATGTGCTGCAGACCACGGGACACAATAATCTCATGTGAAAGAAGAGAAACGTTCGCAGAAACAATATGCATGTTTGAGGAACGTCCGTGTGTGTTTAGTTTGCCTGCAGTTGTCACACATTCAGGACATGAACGATCTCATGGAGTTGCACAATGTTTTTCGACTCCACAGCACTGTAAATAAAATAAGCTGCCGAGGTCCAAGAAATAAAAGCACACAAGGTTTTATAATCCGAGTTCAGTTAAGAATAAATGGACCAGTTGTTTGTCTTTGGAGCTACTGTATATAATGGTAACATGGCACACAAACATTTAAAACCAAATCCATACATAAAGGCTACCTATATGCTTTTTAGATCTGTAATTCTGAAAAGTAATGTACAGAAAGGCTGGCTCATGTCCCTCAGCTGAACATTTATTTTAAGTCCAGTCTCACTTTTTATTTACCTAATCAGATGTTTGAAAGTTAACCATCAACACTAGAGTTTTGTGGAGGGAAAATGACATGGTCTGAAATGTCCTTAACTAGTGTAGAATCATGTATTCTTTTCTCTATGGTGCTACTTTTATTTCCTTACCATCTTGTTTGAGTTTCTGTCCTGTGTAACTCTTTATTGGTAGATGGCAGCATTAACTTCAACAGGCCCAAAATTCTGTAGAAATACACATTTTTACATCGGTAATACACATTTTATGAGTTGTGTCTGTAGCCTAATTAAATGGTGTTTTTTAAAGTAATAATCTCGAAGATTTTCATTTAAATGAAATGTCTGGTAATTCACTGTCTATCGTCGGAAGAGGTAACACAATGATGATGATGGAGCCCACTGATGAAGGCCCTCTTATTTTCAGTATTGTGAACTGGGTGTCTGTGGCAACGTTCCCGGAAAGAATCACAACAAGCAGAGTTTGTATCCCTGGGAAGTGAGAGCCAAAAACACACACCTGTAATTATCTTTTTTTCCGCCATAGGTGCCGCCAATCTTCGAGATTGTAACTTTAATTTTTATTTTATTTACAGGAGCTCATATGCTTTTATTTTGTATGTAGAAAAGTGTAATCGTCTATCTAACAGCATTAGGTGCCTTAACGAAGAACTTTTTGACACATTTAGACCAAATTTGTAACTAATCAATCAAAGGGTAACATTGTTTTTTTCCAACCTGGACCCTCTTTTCCTATGTTTTTGTGTCTAAGTGACTGATGGGAACAACAATCTTTGACATTGGTCCAGTATTAAGCGAGATCGCTGCAGTCAGCAGCGGTGAAACAAGCTGCAATTTAAGTTAATAGGGCAGTTGCGCACCTTCAATTTACGTCCACAAAAGTGCTCGTTTTGCCACCGACGGGTTCAGATTATTTTAAGTGTCTGACAACATTATGGAAATTATTTTTAAGGAGGTCGACCTTCCTGTTAAAGAGTAATATCCTTTTTTTTAAAACATTGCGAAATTTCTATCACTAAACCCACCAGACTCCATGTAAATAAACAGTCATTTTATCATCTTAAAATACACTTCATTCAAAGTCGTCAGACACTAAATAAAACTATGAAAAGCCAATTTGGGTTCTCTTTCCACTTTTCCAACAATCTCAACTCTAGTTTTGGTTGAAATAAACACATAGTTTACCGATTTACATGTGAAAATATGTTTGCTCTATACATGCTAAAAGTAATGTTTTTTTAAATGGAGTCTGGTGGGTTTGGCGCTAGCGATCTCTGAGCTGTTCATGGTTAAACAAAGGAGTTTACTCTTTAAAAAAAGGCCTATCTCTGTAGAAATTCTTTCCATAATGTTGTCAGACACTTAGAAAAATAATCTGAGCCTGTCAGCGGCAACAAAACAGCACTTTTAGTGGACGGAAATTGACGATGTACATTTGATAAAAAGGTTGGAAATAACCAAAAGTTACCCTTTGGGAGTGACAATGCTAAGCCATCTGCTTCCCCCTGGAAATACTGAAACACTTCAACACAAGTCCACCGTCAGTCCTTCTGTATATTCTTTTATTTTTGTTGTGTGGAAGTCAATGAACTGTCCAATAGATCGAGGGATCAACTGAGATTGAATGTTAACCCACTTCTCCTTGTGTTAATATGTACTGTTCATATCACCAGCAGCTAATCATAGTTCTGAACCTGGCTCAGTCTGTCCCCCCCCCCCCCCCCTTCGTCGGACGTCTCCATCCTACACTGTAAACTGTTCCAGGTGTCTGTGTGGTCTTTGTCCAATAGACAGCTATCAAGATTTCCAATTGATTCAAAAAGTAAAAGGAAAAAAAAAAAGATAAGAAAAACAAAATGTGAATAGTTTGCGGACATTTTAGCGTGTTGCGTGGGTAGTTGGGGAAACGTAAAGAGAATTAAAAATGGACAGTGCATATATTGTCCGATATGTAAATCATGTGAACACATCTTGTACTTATTTAACAGTTTTGAATACTTGAAAACTATATAAAGTTTCTTTGTGACTCTTGTTTCCTGAGCCTGTTTTGAGGTCGGCTAGATGCTGACGTCAAAGTTTGGTTTTTGAAATATTCTCTTCGTTAGAGTCTGTCACGGATATGGTTAGTTTTATTCTATATATCTTATTTAGAAAAACAACAGAACCAACAATCAATGCGTTCTGACTTCCTGCCTGTGGCTCTCTGCTCCAAGCCCATTGGTTCCTACTAAAGACGTAAATCTCTAAAAACACCTCACAAATATGTCGTTTTAGTTTTCAAAATCTGTGATTTCCTAAAACAGCTGCTGAGTGTAGTTTTTAGCAAACTAACATGAGGAAACAGAACATCTGTTGGAATTATTTTCAGCGGTGGATTATTATTTATTTTTTATCAGTTTACTTGTCAGGGACAATACATACAGGAATTGTTACATCTAAAGTGCAACCGATGCAATGTATGTGGGACTTCTAGTCGTAGGCTAATTTGCAGTCCTTGTCCCAGGTTAGGCTTTGAGTAGTCTCGCTTTGCCAGACCTTCCTCAACAGCGCTGCCGAGGAGGGTCTGGCTAGTCCACACAGCATTCCTGGGGCCTGTACTACGAATCAAGATCAACATGTCCTGGATTTCTTTCAGTTACCCGGCTTCACCTAACCTAACAACCGCAGTCCCGCATAAGCTGTATCACGACGCTGGTTATCAACTAGTTCAATCAACCCAGGGTTTCCCAATCCAGCGACGCGCACGTTCATATAAGAGAGGCGATGTTTGCACAGCACGACCAATCACAAACATCTACCAGAGCCGCATATTTTACATAAGAAGAACAAACTAAATTTCTACATAAATATGAAGAACACAGACACGGTTTTACAGGCAAAAAGCAGTACAGTCGCTGCTTCCTAAAACAGGAAGGAAAGCTGGCAAAAACAAATAGCCGACGCTGTAGATGTGTAAATCACAACGCTTATCAATATCACTTCCCCATCAGTCAGGACCAAGATCTGACCATAATTACACTTGTCCTTTACATAAACTGTCGTTGCCTATTATTTCAGTTGCAACCCTGGCAGTGGGAAGCCATCGTGAGAGCAAATAAAAAATATGAAAACATAATTCAAACCGATGTGTGGCATTGGCAACACACGGCTCAAGAAGCCGACAAAGATACGTAATTCCCTGCGCTGAAAATCTATATATTTCATAAAGATACCCATCAGGGAATGTTAACGGGGTGTCGGTCTCTAAATGTTTTAACTTTTATGAGCGCACCTCTCTCTCTCCGCCCACCGAGCTCCATCTGATCTTCTAAGAACGGTGAGGCCGTTATCAGTCGAGTATTGATTGGTCAGTAGGCGGTGCTTTTACACCGGTTGATCTCTAATCTCCAACATAACCTGCTCCCGAGCAGGTTAGGTGTTCAGCATAAGTTACCACGGCGATTGAACCCGATCACAAGTGATCCACCTTCGTAGTACAGAAAACCCTGGGTTGAGCCTGAAGTTAGCTCGTTAACGCCAAATCTCGCTTCGTAGTACAGGCCTCTGGATGGGAGAAAAACATGCTCTGGTATATTGGCATTTCTTTAAACCAATCACAATCGTCTTGGGCGGTGCTAAGCTCCGTACGGAGCCACGGTGCCTCTGCTAAATAGCCTCAGGAAGGAACTTGTTTTGGGTGGAACATGTGTACGTTCAAAAGTTGTTTTAGTCGTGCAACAGAAAACTCAGATTGGACAGATAGTCTAGCTAGCTGTCTGGATTTACCCTGCAGAGATCTGAGGAGCAGTTAACCATAGTCCTCAGAAATCCACCGGAGTTTAGAACGCCAACACAAAGAAAGAGGAAGGGGACGGACATCTGGCTAAAAAGAGGGACATTCGGCAGAATTTCTGTCGGCACCGGAGCAATCCAGGACATGGAACTTCAAGGATATAGACTAGGCGTTTAGAAATGGCACACATGATAAAACACTATAAAATAGACATACAAACTAACAATTGAAGTAGACTAACAGTCACAGATGCATAAAAACTAACATGGACCAGCAGCCGCTTACAGTACACGCATGAAGACGAACGATACCGCAGACTGAGGCAGCAACCTAGATGGTTAAAAGCTGACGATTAAAGCAAAAAGTCACATAAATACATAAAAACCAACAGTGAAACAAACACAGACAGGCAGACTTATGTAACTAAGGATAAGAAGTAAAGATGAATCCACATTTGGTGCTCTATGAGCAGGGCTGCCACACATTAATTGAATTATCAATGAATCCGTAGTTTATTTTCTTGATTAATTGTTTTATCTATAAAATGTCTGAGAACAAAGATCAGTTGTTAGCTTCTAGCAAAAAGTCAGGCATTGCTAGGCACTGCTAGGCACTGTTAGGCACTGCTAGACACTGTTAGACACTGTTAGACACTGTTAGGCAGTGTCAGGCAGTGTTAGGCACCGCTAGGCAGTGTTAGGCACTGTTAGGCAGTGTCAGGCAGTGTTAGGCAGTGTCAGGCAGTGTTAGGCAGTGTTAGGCACTGCTAGGCACTGTTAGGCACTGCTAGGCACTGTTAGGCAGTGTCAGGCACTGTTAGGCACTGCTAGGCACTGTTAAGCACTGTTAGGCACTGTTAGGCAGTGTCAGGCACTGTTAGGCACTGCTAGGCACTGTTAGGCACTACTAGGTACTGTTAGGCACTGTTAGGCACTGTTAGGCACTGCTAGGTACTGTTAGGCACTGCTAGGCACTGTAAGGCACTGTTAGGCACTGCTAGGCACTGATAGGCACTGTTAGGCACTGCTAGGCACTGTTAGGCACTGCTAGGCAATGTTAGGCACTGCTAGGCAATGTTAGGCACTGCTAGGCACTGTTAGGCACTGCTAGGCACTGCTAGGCACTGTTAGGCACTGTTAGGCAAGGACACTAGTGGTGCGTCTCAGCATAGCCATCTAGCGGTAGGGGGTTTAAACACAACATAAACGTCAACCACTGTCTTACATGAATATTTTTGCACGTAAACTAAAATAAAAAATAAAAAATCAATATTGCGTTTTTGAAAATCAATACAGTATTGCTAAATAAAATATTGCGATACTCAAGTGTATCGTTTTTTTTTCTTACACCCCTAGAGCTCTATGGCACAGAGGAAGAAGATATATCAGGCTTTGATACACACACACCATACATGTTAGACACATTCACTGTTGGTTTTAGTCTTTTCATGGGATTTGTTGACGATAAGAAAACTATAAAATATCACCAGAGGTATCCTATATATATATATATATATATATATATATATATATATATATATATATATAACCCTAACCTTATTAAGAAACTTCACCAGTAGCTTCAGTTTTGAGAAACGCATTACTTTTCTTTAATAATAATGAGTGTTGTTAGTTTATATATTATATTATATAATATTATATATTATATATTTTATTGTTTTACACAATATTGTTTTTGTGTTTATTTTCATATTGTCATAGTAACAAACAAAGTGGTTGAATGTAATTAAGTACATTTACTTAGTTAGTACACATTTGACATACTTGTACTTGAGTATTTCTCTGCTACTTACATTAAAAAACGTGATATGATTTTATGATATATGATGCAGTACTTATTCACTCAGTAGTATGCAAAGTATCTTAACTCCACATTGACGAAGTACATTAAAATTCTCTTGAAACTGTATCTTTGAGGTCACTGGTTGTCAGCCAATCAGGAGCGTCCTACAACAGCTGTATCCAATCAGAGCTGACGGAGCGCTATTTAAAAGGTGCTCATCTCCGTGTTGTTTACCTGCAAAATAAATCGGTGTGGACAGATCTTTTCTGCAAGTCTTGCTGGTTGCTAAGTATTGTTTTTAAATTCACAGTTTGGCCTCGTTGCTGCCGAAGTTAAAAATGTCGTCTGTTGAAGTTCGTGCTGCGGTGAGTGAACTGAAGTTATTTCGCTGTTTTGTTGCGTTTAGTTGTTAGCAAAGCGGCTTATGTTAGCTTCGCTAGCTAGTATTTTTAGCTAACCATACAGTCTGCTCCCAACTTAGCTTTTAGTTAGCCCTTTTAGTTAGCCCTTTGCTTTTATTAAGCGTGTTAACGGACTAACGGAGCACTTGTTTTGATTCATTTTGTCTTTCAGCAGCTCCCAGCCGCAGTGAACCCCGTGAAGATGGGGAAGAAAGCCACAGCAGGTCCGAGGAGAGCAGCTCTCGGGGAGCTTACCAACTTTCCCGGCGCAGCAGTCAACACAAAGGTAACATTATCGGGGAGAAACGACATAGTTTCGTTCAGTAATTGGCATTAATGTTGCCTTTTATCGCCTACTTTGTATCTGTGTTACTACATCAGCGCTCTGAATCAGAAAATGATCCAGAACACACATGGACACGAGCTAACGTTACGCTATATAGCCTAGAGCAGTGTTTCTCAAATGGGGGTACGTGTCCCCTTAGGGGTACTCTGGAGGACTGCAGGGGGTACGTGACATTTTTTGCCAAATGTTTTTCAGTTAAAAGGCTGTAGTTCTGTTTTTTTTTTGTTTTTTTTTCCCCCCCCAAGTTTGTCGGGTTTTTTCAAAGTTTTTGTTGCCGTTTTTGAAGTTGGTCACCTTTTTTTTTTTTTTTGAACGTTTTGTCGCTTATTTTGACCTATTCTTGCCTTTCTTCTTCCTACTTTTGTGTGGGTTTTTTTAGTTTTTTTTTTACTACTTTCGACGTCCTTTCTACCGTCTTTTTCCGAGTTTTTGTCTGGATTTTAAAAATGTGTTTCCTTTTTCCATCAGAATTGAAATTTTTTTTCAGTTACAAGGCTGAGTAAATCAATCACTGACATCGCTGTATTCATTTAAATATACTTATTTTTTATTTTTTTCCTTCCCCCTACGAAACATTCGCGCTGGTTAGAGGTTAGATGTCTTAACAAAATGGTTCTAAGGGGCTACATTATTGAAAGGCTTCAGAACCATTGGCCTGAAGTATGGACACCTCTGTCTACAAATCCAAAATCATGTAGACGCTGTAACAGCGTGTAATGTTGGAGTGTAACGTTATGACACTTTAAGTAAAATGCATTGGATGCATGCAGTAACATTGATTTAGCTGATTCTTTCAAAGCAAGTTATTGAAGTACATCCAACCATGGGGATAATTGAAATAATAAATTTAAGCAAATATGCTTAATTGCTTAATGACAATACCCACTAGTAACTGTTCTTCCCAACATGACAACTTATTTTCAAAATGTTCAGTTAAATGTTAGATTTATTCAAATCTAACAAGCTTTGCAACCTGAAACTCAAATGCGCTCTTCTGAATAAAACTGCATTTGATTGTTTCCTCAGAGGACTGGACCAACCAAATCAACCGCATCAGTCAAACCATCTGGTGCACAACAACCCAAACCCATGGTGCCTCCAGTAGTCCCGGTCCCAGCGCCTGCAGATCCTCTCCCCCCAGTTTCAGAGGAGCTGGCGGCTGATGTGTCCATGGAGGAGGAAGAACTGTGCCAGGCTTTCTCCGAGGCGCTGCTCACAGTGCAGGATGTCGACGAGCAGGACTCAGACCTGCCACAGCTCTGCTCAGAATATGTCAAAGATATCTATAATTATCTACACGTCCTAGAGGTGAGTTATTCCCTCCCTCAGCCAAACTCTCTGCTCTCTCCCTGCGTTGGTGTGTGTTACGTCACCGTCTGTCTCCACAGGTGCAGCAGGCCGTACGAGCTAACTACATGCAGGGTTATGAAATCACCGAACGCATGCGAGCGCTTCTGATCGACTGGCTGGTCCAGGTTCACTCCCGGTTCCAGCTGCTGCAGGAGACTCTGTACCTCACAGTAGCTGTCCTGGATCGTTTTCTCCAGGTAAGAACTGACTCGACGGCCTCTTCTCTGTGTTTTTTGAGAGCTGTGTATATAAACTTTTCCCGCTGTGCTGCAGGTCCAGCCGGTCTCTCGCAGAAAGCTGCAGCTTGTTGGTGTGACGGCCATGCTGGTGGCCTGTAAATACGAGGAGATGTACGCTCCCGAGGTGGGAGACTTTGCCTACATCACAGACAACGCCTTTACAAAGGCTCAGATTCTGGAGATGGAGCAGCTGGTTTTGAGGACCCTCAACTTTGAGCTGGGACGTCCTCTCCCTTTACACTTCCTCAGACGGGCCTCCAAGGTGGCTAATGTGAGTTTTTGCATAGCTTTAACTGAAGCAAAGTTCCCACTACAAGACATTCAAAGTGGTCCGTTCTCTCTACTGTTGACACTGAGTTTCTGTCTCATACAGTAAGTTACAGGCGACCTCTTCCCCTGGTTTCACCTCAGCCCTTGTCTTGTTCACTGGCTGGAGCTACCTTGCAGAGTCCCTGACTTCTCTAGATATTTCTCCACTTTGTATCTGGAATGTGTTTGCGAAGCACAGCGACCCGTACACCTTTGAACGATTCACACATTGTGCGCCAAGTCAACACAGATTTACCTCCGAGCTACTGTCTGAGAGCAGAAAGTCAGGGCTATAGTCCTAGTGGGAACTTTCCTTCCATTTGTGACATTGAACTACATAATCTATTTCAGTTCACTGGGTGTTCATTTTGCCATGGTTACGTACAGGGTGGCATGTAACGAGCAGTTAAGCCTCACGTTTCTTCCCTTGCACTATTTACAACCAAACAGAATGCACTTTAAATTTCCATGTCTTGAGTTGCAGGCTATGTGCACACAACTCTGACCACCTACACATGCTCATATTAAATAAAACCTGGCACATTTTATTAGTCTTGAGCTCAGCAGCAAATGTATTTATACAGGCGTCTGTAGGCCACATCACTTTTTTTTTGTTTAAAGTGCGCAGAGCCTTAACTTCCCTGCTGTAATGTTTCTAAAAAATATGGTAACCTGCACAGTATCATGTTTTAATCTTCAATTTTATTGGTCAGTTTGAATACCAACAGAGTGGATTTTATTTGAGTAATTATTGCTGAGAAAAGCCTTGGTTTTAAGGGGGAAACATGCATGCATTTTTCTAATTATCAAGGTCACTTTAATGAAGGAAACTACTTTAAAAATTCAAATTTTTCAGGAAAGTATTTTTTAGATGGGTTTGGATTTGTTAATGTCAAGTATCCAGCGTTCTCAGTGGGCGGGATGTTTGTGTCTCAGTCTGATGTAGAGAGACACACGCTGGCCAAGTACCTGATGGAGCTGACCCTCGTCGACTACAGCATGGTGCACTACCGGCCGTCTGAGATCGCGGCTGCAGCACTCAGTCTCTCCCAGCTGCTGCTTGAAGAGCTGCCCTGGGTGAGTCTGACAGAATCGTGAAACCTCTACACTTAGACCTTAGACCGATGTCAAAGTGTCCTTGGGCAAGACACTGAACCCCAAATTGCTCCTAATGCTGCGCCATCGGAGTGAATGTTTATCTGACGAGGTAGCACCTTGAACGGCAGCCTCTGCCTCAGTGTATGAATGTGTGTGGTTTCTGTACTATATATAAAAGCGCTTTGAGTAGTCGTTGGACTAGAAAAGCGCTACATAAATGCAGTCTATCTACATTTTATCATTGTAGATCCAACCAAGCAATCTGGAAAGTGCTCAAATCAGCCTGACGGCACACCCACAGCCGTTTGAACACACGCGCATCACTAAAGCACTATGTTACAGATAATTGCTACATGTAAAGTACAGGAGCTAAATCTGTCGTTGGAATCTTTTTTTGCTTAAAAGATTGAGCTAGCAAACCAGTTTTGTGTGGTACTTAAGTTTGGGAAAATCCCACAAGCTCTACAAAACTAAAATTGGCTCAAGCTGACTAAACGGATCAGAAATGGTCTGTTTGACGTTGGGACATATACCAGCTAAATCTATCATGAGGAAACCTTTCAGCAGATATCTTGGTTGCAACACAATCTTGCTAGCAAAGCAGTTTTGAGTTTATACGTGCAGTTTTCATGTTGGGAAATTCCAGTTTGCTCAAGTTGGCTTTAGTTTGGCAGACTAACATTGTGAGCAAATACCCCACTATGAAGTTTATAACTTAACTGTTGTATATTTTCTATATTATACTTGAGGGTGTGATTTAACATCTTGACACTCGGTGATGCTTACTGTTCTAGCCAATAAAGCATGAAATTACACCGTGTAATGTTGCTTAATTTTGTTTTTGCTGAGTTATTTAATTGATCGGTCTTGTCAGTCTCCTACACAGCAGCACTACTCCACTTACGACACGGCCCACCTGAAGCCCATCATGCAGCACATTGCCAAAAATGTTGTGGCCATAAATGAGGGGAAGACAAAGTTCCAGGTGAGTTGCATGACAAGCGCACAATAACTTGTGATTTTTGTGTTAAATGGAACTTTAATAACTTGTCCCCTCTGCAGGCTGTCAGGAACAAGTACTCAAGCAGCAAGCTGATGAAGATCAGCCTCATTCCTCATCTGAAGTCACCGACCATTGTTGCCATGGCGGCCGCTCTGATCAACAAGCCTTGATGCAACTTTTTCCATTTCCAAAGATCAGTGGACATTTCACTTGCACTTTATTTTAGATGTGAAGAAACTTCATGTTTTTGTTTTTTTAAATAAAACTTTTAATTTTTGTATTAAGTTTGTAGTTTTTCAGAGATTTGGGCACTACATTTTTAATGTCAAATCTTGATGGTATGCCAGGTTTTCTTCCTTTGCATGTTTAGAATCCTGAGCCTTGAACTAGTTTTCAATGGCAGGCTTGCTAGCCCACAAACATTCTCAACACTAAACTTTCACCGCCTTGGGTGTAGACTACTTAAACTTTTGGACACAATGTGTGGAGCTTTATACTGACTGGAAGAGTTCTACCTACGTTTATACACATCTGGACATGTTTGAACGTTTCCATATAGTGAGTAATCATGCAGGCATGTCTTGACCAATGGTGCCAAAAATTCTGCTTGCCAGTAAGAATATAAATTTGAGCGATAAGTTGACATTAGGGAAGGTAAAATGGTCAACCTTTCTACTCCACATTTCAGATTGCATTTTGCGTTGCCTCAGTTGGTAACTTCTTGGCCACAAATTGTCCACCTGCGCCCAAGAAGTGCGGTCAACAGCAATTTCCACTGGATGCGTAACGGCTCCGACACGTCGACTGAGTCATGTTTCCATTAAAGTCAGTGGGTGTATTTCCACTGACTGCAGAATGACTCCGTCCCAGCCCTCCGGAGCAGATACGCAGAGTTTCTATTGTTGCCGGAGAGCTCCGCAGCAATTCAGCACACGGCAGATAGTGTGGGACAGGAAGTCGAGCACAAACAAAATAAAAATCCGGTTAATTTTAAGTAAAATCATATTTCCCTGCACTACACCTTGAAACACAGCTCCAGTTTTCCCCTCTCCTAATCAGGATGGAAACTGTTTTTGTGGTTCTATTCTATGTGAATTTGCGAGATATTGTGGGTCCTTGTGACTACAGCTGTCAGTCATGGCCGCAGCCGTGCCACAACAAATCCAGACCTGGTGGGTATGGAAGGACTGCGGAGCACGCAGCCGTTCTGCAGTGGAGCCGGTCCGCAGACGTTCTGCATCCAGTGGAAATCCAGTCATGGTTTCAATAAGCTGGCACAGAGTTGACAAAAAGCATCCGTGCTGCTTCCTACTGACATTGAATGTGACACACCAGTAAAGGCAAACTTGTCTACTCGCTAAATCTTCGGGCCCAAAAAATCAAGCCCGACCCTACTCGAGCCCATGCACGTTTTGCCCGAGCCTGGCCCAACACATTAACTGTACCTGATTTTAAACCCGACAATTTAATACATTGGGCCCTTATAACTGATGTTCTCAACTACAATTGAGTTGTTTGAACTACATAAATCTGTTTAAAATTCTTAATGCAACAAGGACGAAGCATGTAAACTGTTTATTCAGAATGGATCTGAATGAAGAAACGTTAATAAAAACCTCGACCCTAGCTCCCTCAGCCGAATAGTGTTGGTATCAGATCAAGGCAGCAACATAATCAAACACTGGAACCATATAGGAGACTTTCTTGTCTCAATCACCTAATTAATACTGTCCTTTGCCACGGTCTGCATGCTGACGCACTGGCCGACAATGCGCCGGATATAGGAGAGACCATATCCGCTGCTAAAGGACTCGTGAGATATCTGAAACAATCTGGCCTGGTTGCACAATTATCGAAGACAGTGTTACAGATGGGGGAGACATGATTTAGCACAGTTTACCTCCCACTCAAGTCAGTGCAGGACATACACCCAGAGCTACGGGAGGAGCCGGAGAGGCATAGCTTTCTCCCCACCCAATTAGGCTAGTTCGGGTCAAGTTTGTGCGCGGGCAGAGAATCTAAACTTTACTACTCGCAATGGGGAAGGCGCCTTTAGTGGGTTAACCCATGTTTAACCAACTTTGGTGTCTTAGATGGTATAGATAGAAAAATAGAAAAAAAAATAGATCACTTTGTCCAAAAGTGGTGACAGAAGTTCGATAAGACTTATTAAAAACACTAAACATACTAAACAGCAGCTGTAAAGTCTTACTTTATTTATAGTCAGTCCCTCCGTGATTATGCGATTGCATAATTCAACGCATAATCAGCCAAAGTCCGCATATTTATGCGGGGGCCGCATTTTTTCAAATACGCCGCACTTTCGCCACATAAATTGCCGATTTCCACACAAAATATGCGGGGCTTTCATGATTTCATAATCCCCGCATTTTCGTTGCAAAAATGTCACATATATCTTAGCAGAAAGTTGAAAAATGTTGCGTTTACTTCACACAAGAGCAGCCATTTTCCCCTGTTGCCATGGGAACATTATGAAGTGACGTAATTACGCGACGTGAACATCATCGAAAAGCTGCAAACCCCGCGATGAAGCCACGATGAAACCGCAGTTTTTGCAAATATTCCATCGCATTTTTTAAGAAAACGTAATCAAGGATTTTTGCCTGCAACAATTGCAAAAAAACTCTTTCTCTTTCTTTTCTGGAAGGACTGTATAGTGGTTATTGCAGAGGGATTTCTTGTAAAAAAAAAAAAAATAATAACTGGAAAGGGTGAAGGAGGTCCTCTGTGATCAGGGTGGCTTTCCTGAAATGGAAACTGCTATTTGCAGACAAATAAAAGGTACTTTGTGTCAAAAGTTGAGAGCTCTACCACAACAATTCAGGGAGTTATACTGTGTGTAAAATCAGTGGAGTTCCCCTTTAAAGCTCAAGGATCTGAGTACTTGACTGTGACATCTGACGTCTCTTTTTTTGTGGGTTAGAAGTTGAAGAAATAAATGAGGCCACTGTGAAACGACGTAATCGCACAAGAGAGTGACTCCTGGCTGTTAGTCTGAGGTCACAGTGTCATTAATCCGGAGCGTCACTCATCTGTCACAACCATCTCAAGTCCCAACGAGACAAACTGTCTCTTCAGTCCTTCAGCAGCCTGCAGCAGCGTTACACAGATTACACACACACACACACAGAGACAGTTAGTTAGCTGTGTGTGTAATCACAACTGTACGCTCACGCTGCAGAATATCGCCATTTAAAGGCTCACGTTCCCTCACACTGAACCGACTGACTGTGTCTGCTGTGTGTGAAGGAGCATTGTACTCGTCACACTGACCCTGCATGACTTCATCCTCCTCCTCGTCTTCCTCCTCCACACTGACTCAATGGTTCTGAAGCAGGACAGGACTGCAATCTGCTGCACACAACAGAAATATTACTATTTCATATTAGGGCTGGGAAATATATCAATATACAGTAAATCGATATGATGTGAGACTAGATATATCGTAATATCATTATCTTATAATATTATTACTTAAGTGCTGTCTTTTCCTGGTTTGTGTGTAATATAATTGAACTTACCAGCCTGTTCTCACAGCTCTATTATTTGCCTTTACCCACTATACTGATGATTATTTATCACAAATCTCATTGTGTAAATATTTTGTGAAAGCACCAATTGTCAACTTTACAACATCGTCTCGGTATCAAGGTATTTGGTCAAAAATATTGTGATTTTTGATTTTCTCCATATTGCCCAGCTCTAATTTATATACATAAATAAACGTTTTTTCTTCTGCAAATATGAAGGGTTTACTGTTAAAAACTTGGATATTTTATTGGCTGATTTCAGCTGATATTTACTGTTAAAACTTGATGGCTAGTGGCCGGTTGGCTCGGTTGGTAGAGCAGGCGCACATATATGGAGGTTTGTTCCTCGATGCAGAAGGTCTGGGGTTCGAGTCCAACCTGTGGCAGGTTTTCCTGCATGTCTTCCCCCTCTCTCTCTCTCCCCTTCCATGTCTGAGCTGCCCTATCATTAAAGGCGGAAATGCCCATAAAAAAAATAAAAACTTGATGGATATGTTATTGGTGGATTTCAGTTTTTTATTATTATTATTTTTAATTAAATTTGACTACTTTAAGACTAATTAATACATAACATTGTATTGCCTTGCAGCGTGGACTTTGAAACATCATTTAACCTTTGTATTGTCTTCATGTCGACCATGCACCTGTTGTCCTTCTGTTTTGCCTGTTTATAACGCTTAACATATAAATTATCACCCAATTCTGTGTTCCATCTTCTTAGACATCTTCATCCCAACTTATTTACTCTACTTTTGCACTTCTTTATGGAATTCATGGTCAATAAACTTAATTTACATATTAGAAAAGACAGAAATTATGAATTATTTTAATTTAAAGTTAAGATTCGAGGAATTTATGTTGATGGGTTAACACAGACGGGTACATGTCAAAGTTTCGTCGCGATACTGTTTCAAAACCATTTCAGTTTCCTTAATGGCAGCACCCAAATGTAATGAAAGTAAGATTCATTTTACTTGCAAAGAGCGTTAAGGCCGTTTTATGGTTCTGCGCAGGCTCCACGCAGAGCTTTCGCCGTATAGCCTACGTAAGTGGCCTGATGTTTATACTCATACTCCTGTGTGGGGAATGTGTGTGTGTGATAGAGCGAGGGCGAACTGAGAGAGTGATGGCGATTAGCTTCGGAGCGAGTAGCGACTCCAGAGTCATAGTGAGAGAAACAAAGTGTCTCCCCTGTTCTTTCTGACCACGGTGGGAAATCTGTAGCAGGAAAAGTTAACCCTCTCCTTGATTTCATGTTGTTGATGGAGAAGGAGAACCAGGAAATGAGTCGGGGGAAATGCAACATAACCAAGCCACGGTGGAGAGACGTGCGTCACTGTGACGTGTAGTTTTTCGAGAGGTGCACGTCAGGCTACGGCGTAGGGTCCGGCGTAGACGCAGAGGGGTCTGCGGGGGTACGCCGTCGATTCGACGCAGAAGCATAAAAAGGGCTTCAGATGGAACCATCCATGTTATTTTAGGGCAATTTGGTTGAAAGAAACCCATATTTCTAATATAGAAACTTTGAAAACGGGTCAAATATGACCCGAGGACAACAGGAGGGTTAAATGTTACAGGAAATGTAACAGTTAAATGAAAAAATAAAAATAAAATAAAGACTAAGGCATAAGGCTATGTTCACAAGTGGCGTCTTTTTTGACAAGAAAAAGTTGACTAAGTCTTTTTGTAGTGGAAAGAAGCTGGCAGCGTTTTTATTCCAAAACTCCTGAACTTCAAACTGGATTATTTGTTTGGTCTTTAAAATGTCTGAAAAAGGTGAAAACAGAGGAGAGAAGAAACTAGAACATATTCACATTTAACAAGCTGACATCTGAGAAGTTTTACTTTTTTTCATAACGTATGATTAACCGATTATCAAAATAGTTGGTGATTAATTTAATAGTTGAGTAGATTTAATCTCTGCAGCTCTACAGCACACAGTAAAAAAGTCCTGCTTTGAAAAGGTTACTTCAGTAAAATGTATGTTCAGTAACTACAAGATAGATGAAGGTTAGTCGATTTAATAATTTGCCATAATAAAAATAATAATAATCCATATAATCTTCTGTAGATTAACTCCACCATATCGGTTATTTGAACGTAATGAACACAAAAGAGCCTGTTTTTTAATTCTCTGTTGTTCTCTGATGCTGCTGAGGAAAGGAAACAAAAGGAGGAAAGGAGAAGAGGAAAGGAAAGGAAAGGAAAGGAAAGGAAAGGATGAAATGAAAGGAAAGAAAAGAGGAAAGAAAAGGAGAAAGGAAAGGAGTAAAGGAAGGAGAAGAGGAAAGAAAAGAAAAGGAGGAAAGGAAACAAAAGGAGGAAATGAAATGAAAAGAAAAGGTAAAGATGAAAGGAGAAGAGGAAATGATAGGAGGAGAGAAAATGGAAGGAGGAAATGAAAGGAAAGAGAAGAGGAAAGGAGTAAAGGAAAGGAAACAAGAGTTGTATCCTCTGTAGTTTCGTGATGCTCTGCGGGGATTTAGGGGTTAAAGGAGGACATTATCTGACTCGTTAGTTCCCGTATCTGCCACATGGTGGGGACCGGGGGACTCTGCTGCTGCTGCCGGTACGTCTGCTGCTCCACTCGGTACAGTCAGAGAGTCGGTGTAGTCTAAGACTCGGTACAGTCAGAGTCTCGGTTCAGTCAGAGTCTCGGTTCAGTCAGAGTCTTGGTTCAGTCGATGCTGCTGCTCCACTCGGGTCAGTCTGAGACTCTGTTCAGTCAGAGACTCGGTTCAGTCTGAGACTCGGTTCAGTCAGAGTCTCGGTTCAGTCAGAGTCTCGGTTCAGTCTGAGTCTCGGTTCAGTCAGAGTCTCGGTTCAGTCTGAGTCTCGGTTCAGTCAGAGTCTCGGTTCAGTCTGAGTCTCGGTTCAGTCTGAGTCTCGGTTGAGTCTGAGTCTCGGTTCAGTCAGAGTCTCGGTTCAGTCTGAGTCTCGGTTGAGTCAGAGTCTCGGTTGAGTCAGAGTCTCGGTTGAGTCAGAGTCTAGGTTCAGTCAGAGTCTCGGTTGAGTCAGAGTCTCGGTTGACTCAGAGTCTCGGTTCAGTCAGAGTCTCGGTTCAGTCAGAGTCTCGGTTCAGTCTGAGTCTCGGTTGAGTCAGAGTCTCGGTTCAGTCGCTGCTGCTGCTCCACTCGGGTCAGTCTGATCTCTGCTGCTGCTGCTTCGCTTTGTTGTCCAGACAAGACGAGAGGTTCCTCCGCTCACAGGACCCGCACTGCTCACCGCACACACCGCTTCTCTCCGCAGTTTAACCCAACAAAAAACGTAAGTAAAAACTACAAAGCGAGACTCTTGTTTTGCAGACGGAAGCTGCTTCTCTTAATTCCTGATTTGTCTGTGAACACGAGGCTGCTGCGCGTGGCTGCAAGATCGATCCTCAGGTTGTCGATTGATCGGTAGGCTATAGTTTTGTGGCAAACGGCCACATTTTGAAGCTGTTTTTATGATTTTAATTGAAAGTGAACAGGGCTGATGATGTGGCGCCCGCGTGGATGATTTATGTGTTTGACACAACGAGGAGCTTCACTGTCAGACCACTGGGTAACTTTGTGAGACACTGAAATACACGTTTCAAGTTAAAACTGCAGTGAAATACTTTTATTTGAAGTACTTTTTAGTATCCAAGTATCTGTTTTTGGCTCTTGTAGAAAAAAAGAAGAAATGTCAATACTTCCAAGTCTGTCAGAACTTTACTAACTTAGGCTATTTAAAGTTTTGTAAACAAAGGCCAGCTCTGGTTGAAAAAAATGGCTGTTTTCTGCATGTAATTTGGTGCAAACAGAAACTGATATTGATCAACTCTGTTGGACTTTAAACCCAAACTGGACTTTGTGCCTTCACGCATTTCACTGTTTGACAGATGGGGCCTATCAGTTCTTGCGTGCTCATTCAGTAATCTAATATTTAAAGACATTATTTGACCAAAGGTTTAAAGGATTTATTTTTTTCAAGGGAGTTGCATTATGTAAAAGCTTTTGAAACCACATTTCTCACTTTGTTTGGCTCGTGATTTCCCAAAAACAAAACCAGTATTGGCTCCGTACTGGTTGCATGTGTCTCCTGGTTGTTACCAGTTCAACCACAGTCTAATCTATCTCTTTATTTTAATTTTAAAGGCTCCAAAGATGAATAAAAAATCCCATATTTGACTGGAACAAATGTAAAGATTAGAGGAAAGTCTGAAAAACATAAACATGTTTCTGTGATTTAGCTCTTTAACTAAAGCCAGTTGTTCTGTATCCCAGATTTCGACTTTTATTTAATATAGTTTAGAGAGGTTCCGTGTCCCATGACAGGAACCAGAATCATTTCTGCTACACAAAATGAAAAATGTGGATCAGTGTTTCCTAAAAAGCCCAAGATGACGTCCTCAAATGTCTTGTTGTGTCCACAACTCAAAGATATTCAGTTTACTGTCACAGAGGAGAGAAGAAACTAGAACATATTCACATTTAACAAGCTGACATCAGAGAAGTTTTACTGTCATTTTCATAAAAAAATGACTCAAACCCAACCCAACAAAGTGGAATGAAGTTGATCGACTATTTCTTTCAGCCCGAGGGGAATCTGACTGTCGGCCCAATATTTTGTCAAACTTCACAACAACACAACATCCCGCTCTTCTAATGCAGAGTTTATCGACTGACTGTTGCGTGTTTGTGAGTGCTACAGATGGGAATGTGGGTCAGTGTTGTGCATGGTGGCATCAGTCAGTATTTCAGATTTCTCCCCTATATATATTGGGGCTGGAAATCAGTTTAGCTGCAGGTGGAGCTTCACTACAGCGTGACCTTAATTACCTTTTCATACACAGGAAACTAATAAGAGTGTTTGGTTGAAGGGACACAACCAGTTAATCTTCATTCTGAGATCTTGAAGAGTTTAACCCAACACCATGCCTGTGTGTGTGTGAGTGTGTTTTTTTTTTTTTTAAATGTAGAAATAGTGAAACACACTTCTGTATGTTGGATGTTTGCCAAAGATTCCTCTATGCAGAAAACCCCTGAAATGAGAGCTGCATGTCATCTTTAGCAGCGACTCACCCAGTGAGTCCCTAACCTGTTTACCCGCTTTAGTTAAGGGTAATTATGGGTTTAATCAGGTTTCAGCCACTCGAGCTGCTCACATTTCTGCTCCACAGAAAAACATGTTGGAGTTGAGTTGAAAGTTGTTGCTGCAGAAAAAAAGGGAAACAGGAGTTTCATAAAAGCTTGATTATCCTGAAACCACAGGGAACCAGATAAAGCCCAGTTCAGACCAAAGGTTGGCGACGAGACGAAACCGTTTTAGAACGTCGCAGGGAAAAATTGCAGCGGTCTGAACCAACCATAGACAGTAAAAGAAATGGACACAGCGACGCCATAGACTTCGACGGAGACCAGTGAAGTCTATTAGAAGAACTTTCCCGGTGATGGCTGAGCGTTATTGAGCAGCCTCCAACTGAGCTTGAAGACGTAGCTGTAACGTGAGCAACCTGTCTGAAAGTTGGAAGTCTTCTGGTAGCTGTGCCAAGAGAAATCTCAATCATTCCCAATCTTGCCACATACCGAAGTATTTCCAATCTATCAAAACGTTGCTGAAATATTTTGTTTGGATGCTTTCGTGGACTCTCTATGGGCTTCTCCGTTGACCGTATGCCTCCCCGCCCCCCCCCCCCCGATTGCCTGCGAGCTTCTCCTAACTATACGGTAATTTATCTAGTGTGCGACAGAAAGTTGCGTGGTTATGACACAATCGTTAGCCTATTTTTACAAAAACGGCTTGTTAAATGTGAATATTGTTCTAGTGTCTCCTCTGTGACAGTAAACTGAATATCTTTGAGTTGTGGACAAAGCAAGACATTTGAGGATGTCATCTTGGGCTTTTTGGGAAACACTGATCAACTTTTTCTGACGTTTAATAGATCAACTAGTCGATTAATCGGAAATAAATAATCCTCCACGGAAAAACAACATGGTGGAGTTGAAGGTATTTTTTTCTGCAGAAGAAAAGAAGTGAAACAGGAGTTTCATAAAAGGTTGATGATTATCCTGAAACCACAGAGAACCAGATAAGTCTGGCGATATTTTATATTGTTGTTATTGTCATAAAATATTGATGTGCAGAACCAAACCAACAGTGAGTGTATCTAATACCAAGTGTTGTCTGTGTATCAAAGGCTGATGTATCTTCTCTCTCTCTGTCTCGTAGAGCTCCATTGTTGTATCTCTGCACACTGAATATTTACTTGTGTATTCTATGATAGCAAACAGAATACTTTTGGGGTTTTGGACTGTCGGTCGGACAAAGCAAGTCATTTATCCCTCCCGTTGTCCTCGGGTCAAATTGGACCCATTTTCAAAAAGTTTCTATATCAGAAATTTGGGTTTTCTTTCAAACAAATTGTCCAAAAAAATAACGTGGATGGTTCACTACAACACTCTTAACAAGTTAAATAAATAATCAGGTCACTTCTTTCATTGAATTTGGGTGTTTTATAGCATTTGAAGAAAAAATAATTGATAAAAGAACACTGAAAAAAGTGACAAACGTAAAAAAGTGACAGAAATCTAAAAAAAAGTGACAAATGTCAGAAAAAGTGACCCAAATATTAAAGTGACAAATCAGTGACAAAAAGGTCAAAAGTGACAAATGTTGAAAAAAGTGACAAATGTAAAAAAAAAAAAAAAAAATGCTTTAAAACTTTGGGGAAAAACCCACATAAACTTCAAAAGGCTCAGAAAAAGTCGACAAACATTGAAAAAAGTGACAAAAACAACGGGGAAAGCCTCTAAAGTGTCGAAAAAGACGACCAAAATGTTAAAGATTTTTCATTTGAAGTTTTGACTCAGAAAAACACAAAGTTGCAGGTCGACGTGAAGACAGCACGAGGGTTAAACACAACTTGGGGTGGTTATCTCCGCTCTCTTCAAATCCACCAGACTCCTTTGACAAAAACAGTCATTTTACCTCGCAGAACACGGGAGTTGCTGCTCTACCGCTGCCTCCATCGGTTAGTTAGTTTCCGTTAGGGATGCACCAATCCGACTTTTTCAGTCCCGATGCCTGGGCTATGTGTATCTGTCGATACCCGATACCGATCTGATACCGTTGTTGAATTAATAATACACTGTATACCTTCCACCTTATACCTTCCTTCCACCATGTGGAAGAGACTAAAGGCACCAGACTTTCCTAACCAAACATTACTTTCCTAACTAAGACAAAATAACAGATGTAATGTATTGAATTCTTATTTATTTGTACACTCAACTCTTCCAGCATGCAACGCACGTGCGACAGAGAGAAAAAACTAACAAAACTGGATCGGCCCGTGGATCTGTTCATTTTTCCGATCCCCGATCCAGCTATTTTGTCAATATCAGGGCCGGTATCCGATCTTAATATCGGATCGGTGTATCCCTAGTTTCCATCTGGATTGATTTATCAATTCAACGATCATCGATGCAAAGTCAAAATATTAATACATGTCAACCTTAAGATGCGCCTTTATTTTGAAATTCACACTTTATATTTATACTTTTGTTTTTATGAAAAGAATAGTTTGTTTTTTATTTAAATGTCTGGATGAGCTCAGTAGAAAAATAAAAGTTTGATCGTATTTTAGTTGCTTTGTGTGAGTTGATATAAATAGAACTGATTGTGTTAATATATCGTCTCGTATCGGTCGCAGGGCCCTGAATTGAATTGAATCAAATCAAAATCGTGTCGTGTCGTGGTAGACTTTTAAGATGGCAGCAAACATCGTATCGTTGTCCAAATAATCAATATAATATAGTACTGTGATAAAACGGTCTGTTCTACAGCAACTCCGTGTTCTGCGAGGTGAAATATTTTTTGTTTATAGGAGTCTGCTGGCGTAGAAGAGAGCAGTGATCACGGCTTCAGTTCCCCGTCGTAAAGGGCTGAAAATATTCTAAATATAACGAAGACTTAGACTGATATAGATTTCTTTAGGTGTCACCATACAACCACACTTTAAAAGATCTAAACTATGCCTTTAACCCTTGTGTTGTCTTCCATTCGACTGTGCATCGTCCTCCCGGTCAAAACTGAAAATGAACACTATTTCTGACGTTTTTGTCAATTTTTTCGACACTTTTGGTGCTTTATTCAATGTTTTTTGGCGCTTTTTTGATGTTTAACGCTTCTTTTCACTACCATGTATAAACACCACCAACACCAACTCATAACTAGTTTTACACTTATTACTTATTTTTGAAATTCATGGTCAATAAAAAACCTAATTTATAGGAAATTATACCTAATTCTTGAGTTAAAAAAGCAGAAATTATGAATTATTAGTCACTAATATTAAAGGAAGGATTAATAACAGAAGGGCCAACGTTCAGTTGGGATACTATTTTAAATGCAAAAAAATTTCGCAAAACACCTAAAATTCAATGAAAGTAGAGAGCCGATCTTTTGTTGTACTTGCGAAGTGCGTTGTATGGAATCATCTGTTATTTTTTGGGTAATCCAAATTAGGTAGTTAAAAAGAAATCCATATTTCTGATTTAGACATTTAGACAACGGGTCAAATTTGATCCGAAGACAACACAAGGGTTAAGTGTAAGTAACTAAAGTTTATTTGTATAACACTTATCACAGACAGAGTCACAAAGGGCTTCACAGGCCAAATAAATAGTTACATTATAACAAATCAATCATAAAAAGCACAATAAACCAGACCCAAAAGCATAAAATAAATGAGGAATACGGTCAACAATGTGGTTAAAACGAACGCCTGACTAAAAAGATGTGTCTTTAGCTGCTTTATAAAGATGTCAGCAGAGGCAGCCACTCTTAAAACAAGAGGCAACGCGTTCCACAGTCTAGGAGCGACTATTTCAAAAGCTCTGTCACCTTTAGTGTTCAGCTTAGTACGGGGAACAGCCAGTAAGCCCCGATCAGAGGACCTCAAAGATCTGCTGACAACATAAGAAGGGGGCAGCAGATCACTAAAGTAGGCCGGTGCCTGACCACTGATGGCTCAGCATAGGATACAACACACCTGAGGTTGTGAAGATTATTTTTTGGGGCATTTTTAGGCCTTTATTGACAGGACAGCTGAAGAAATGAATGACATGCAGCAAAGGGCCGCAGGTTGGAGTTGAACCCGGGCCCGCTGCGTCGAGGAGTAACCCTCTATATATGGGCGCCCGCTCTACCAACTGAGCTGTCCGGGCGCCCCCACGCCTGAGTTTTGAAAGCAGCGGTGAAGTACGGAGATCAGAGTTTTAGTGATCGCTGTGATGAGTTTGAGTAGAAGAGGAAAAATGAGACTTGTTGAGGCTCAGTAGATGTTGTTGAAAGAAAGCAGAGATTTCTGTTGACGTGCTTCACGTTGTGGGAGTGAGCGCCTGATTTTGTTTCTCAACTTGAGCGACCCCATTTTCCCACACACACACACACACACACACACACACGACCTCCCCCTGCTGCAGCGTCGCCATGGCAACCGGCACAGCTTGCTCCTTTCAGTTGACTGGGAATAGAGACGTCTGGGGGCAGCCCAAACTGGTTTTGCCACCGCCGAGCGGTCAACAGGCTGATAATGGATGTGGGTGGGGTTCCCTCACTGACACACTCAGGGGGAGGCGGGGGGGACCCCGCTTTGTTTTGGTGACTCCCCCCTATCCTTCTAACTGTGAACACACCATCATCTAGAGCTGCAGAGATGAGTCGATCAGTTGTTAACTATTAAATTAATCGGCAACTATTTTGATAAGCCGTAACTTCTATCCATTTTATTTCTATGGTACAAACGTTAATGGCATGTTTAAAACCATGAATGTTACGTTCTCTGGTTTAGATAAGAGGACGGACAACGCTCCTGTGGGTCGTATCAGAGGGAAGGAATAACTATATATTTATATCTGTGTGGTTGAAGAACTTGCTGGAATATTTTCAAGTTTCTTCATTCTTCTGTGACAGTAAACTAAATAGCTATGAGTTGTGGACAAAACTACGGTGGCCGACAGGGGCAGACGCCCTGCAACTTAAGAAAACACACGCAAATAGACAAAACACAAGCAAATTAAGAAAACAACTTCATTAATTTGACAACACATGCGCAGCATTCAGCAAACGCGCTGCAAATACACACAACACAACCAAATAGATAAACGCGCTGCAAATATGAAACGATGCAAAAAGAAAAGCACACAAACCCAGAAAACAAATACAACAAAAAAAACGCTGCATCCAGATTACACAACGGAAGTTCTCCAGACCTCTAGAGGGAGCAGCTAGTGGAACAGCTGGATTTCCGACCGTTATTAACCGATATTAAATTCATATTATTATTATTATTATTAATAACATAATATATTATTAATATACAGTCTATGCTCCCGTCTCATGCCCTCCCGGCTGGTGCTGTCCCCGAGCTTCGGCTTTTCAAAATAAAAGCTCACGTCTGGTCCGCTATGTGTTTGTACTTTGGTGTGTTGGATGTTTGTGAACTAAACAGTACGACAATCATGCTAATGAATACAATAACTTTTTCAGCAGATGTCTTAGTTACAACACGATGGAGTTAGCAAAGCAGTTGTGTGTTTATATGTGCGAGCGGGATTTATTCAGTTTGATAAATCCCACGGTAAATTGGCTGGTTTACTAACAGGGAGGGACTAGAAATCCTGTCTGTTTTTTGTATTTCAAGAGCGAATTGCTCCACAATATGAATACAGATTGATCACTTATTTTGTTGGTAACCGTTGTTGTATAATCACAATATTACACTTGAGGAGGTCTACACTTCAGTAATTTCGGACCTCGAAATTAAACCCTCTCATGTAATATGGCTTAAACAAACGTCAACGTTAAACGCTGATGCAGTTTTAAATGTTCAATGTTTATCACCACGAGTTTACAGACGTCTCTGCTGATTGGGTCTCACCTGTGACCTGAGCCGAGACACACCCACCAAACCAGAGAAAACATATCTCAAACATAGATTTAATATTTACAGTCTATGCAGTTTCTCTCTCTCTCTCTCTCTCTCTCTCTCTCTCTCTCTCTCTCTCTCTCTCTCTCTCCTTCCCTCTCTCCCCGTGAGGTTGAAAATCCAGCTGTTCCACTAGCTGCTCCCTCTAGAGGTCTGGAGAACTTCCGTTGTGTAATCTGGATGCAGCGTTTTTTTGTTGCATTTGTTTTCTGGGTTTGTGTGCTTTTCTTTTTGCATCGTTTCATATTTGCAGCGCGTTTATCTATCTGGTTGTGTTGTGTGTATTTGCAGTGCGTTTATGTATTTGGTTGTGTTGTGGTATTTGCAGCGCGTTTATCTATTTGGTTGTGTTGTGTGTATTTGCAGCGCGTTTATGTATTTGGTTGTGTTGTGGTATTTGCAGTGCGTTTGCTGAATGCTGCGCATGTGTTGTCAAATTAATGA